>NC_066576.1:8686501-8809001 GCF_024679095.1 Eriocheir sinensis
TGTTGCTTTTGTTGTTGTTATTGGTGGTGGTGGTGGTGTGTTGCTATTATTTTGGTGGTGGTTATGGTGGTGGTGGTGGTGGTGGTGATGGTGGTGGTGAGGTGTTGCTATTATTTTGGTGGTGGTTATGGTGGTGGTTGTGGTTGTTGTTGTTAATATTGCCTCTTTAGAGTTACAGAGACACGGGCTAACCTAAGCGCCCGTCAGTGAAGAGCAGTAAATTATGGGAACTCAGCGCGGAGGAGGATAATTTTTGCAGAGGGCAAGAAGTGACTCAGTCCTCGACGAGGCTACGACTGCTGCAGCTTTTTCTGTATCTGATGCATTTTGGTCTTGAGGGTAATTGCGGAGATGCTGCGTGACTGGGCACCGGAGCAGATAGTGGAGAAGAGGTTCATGGTCCTCCTCAAGACTGTTCACAAGGTTCAGGGCGATCATAAAGTTGTGATGCACACAGAAATCCGAGCCGCAGCCTGTGTAGGTGGTGGACAAGGTGCGATGTTGTCCTGGGAGGGAGGACTAAAGGCTTTTGTTTGGTGGCTCTTGTGTAGTATGTGGCGGAACGAGAGCATGTGGCAAGGTGATCCCTCAAGTCAAGAGATGGACCGAAGGGCTGCTGCATGGACCTGAGATTTTATCTGAGCCAGACTGAGAGGAGTGGTGATATCTGGATCTGTGCGCTGCCTTGCACTACGAGCGGCACTAGCAGCCCTCTCGTTGTCCAAGATGCCCACATGGCCAGGCACAAGTGTAGCTTGATAGTGTTGTTCGCTATGTGGAGTGTGAGCGTCTCTTTTTGGATGGAGGCAAGGAGATGCACGTTATCTGCAAAGTTTGTTTGTCTGAGTGCTGTTAAGGCAGAGTGTGAGTCGCTGTGCAGCACACTAGTGGTGTCATGTGTGTTGTTGGCGTGCCGGAGGGCTTGGTGAATTGCTATGAGCTCAGTCTGGAAGATGGACGTGCCCGTGCTGGGCCTGAAGGCATGCGTTAATTTGGTTGCCGCACACAAACGCAGCTCCAGCAGCACCCTTCTCATCTACTGAACCATAAGTGTAATAGTGTAAGGAATGAGAGGTGGAGAGGCTAGCAGTCTGCTCAAGGCTTTTTTTGGTGTTGGTGGAGAAGGACAGCGAGTGCTGCCCTTGGGCGACGGCGGTGGTGGTGGTGGTATATTTATATTGATGGTGGTGATTTATGTAAGTGGCGGTGGTGTGAGCAGAATACAGCGAACTTCATTGCGGTATTTATCACACACACACACACACACACACACACACACACACACACACACACACAGGGGGTGAGGAGAGTCATATGTTACACTGGGGTAAAGAGTTGATTAATCAACGACACGGCAGATGCCCGTCGACAGGCCCGCTGCGGCCGCTTCTGCTACTGTGGCAGGTCTGTTGACAACCTCCCTGAGAAGCTGACCTCTCCCTCGTACTCCGCGTGAGCAACGCAGCACCCACTTCACGGGCCGTCGACAGACAAAGGCCCCAAGACTCCTCCGTGGTGTGGGCGACTCGTAAAGAAGGTGGCGAGTGATGTTTTCCTTTCCGCTCCGATTTACTGACAAGCCAAATAAAAGGAAACAAATAAATAACGGATGATGAAATTTTTTCGTATCTTTTTATTCTTCTAAGCAATCCTGTGTGTGTGTGTGTGTGTGTGTGTGTGTGTGTGTGTGTGTGTGTGTGTGTGTGTGTGTGTGTGTGTGTGTGTTTAGTTTTTCTGAGTGTGTGTGTGTGTGTGTGTGTGTGTGTATAATTTTCTGTGTGTGTGTGTGTGTGTTTACGTATCTGTGTGTATATTTTTTCTGTGTGTGTGTGTGTGTGTGTGTGTGTGTGTGTGTGTGTGTGTTTGTGGTTGTGTGTGTGTGTGTGTGTGTGTGTGTGTGTGTGTGTGTGTGTGTGTGTGTGTTCAGTATCACCATTCCAGGTTAATTAATTAACTATCGACGTGTTCCCGGCGGTGACTGACCCAAGCGATTAATTTTTCGGGGCAGGTGAGTCGAGATTGAATTTATCTTTCCTTTTTTTCTCTTTTTGCTCCACTTTCCCCAGCCTTTCTTTCTCTTGGTTTTGTCTTCCTTAAGGGACTATTACACTGGGCAAATTTTCCGTGGATCTTCAGTCAAACCACGATTTCCGCTAACGTGGTTCTCATTTGTTTCTTGTTATTGCTGCTGATGATGATGGTGAGTAATACCGTCGTCCTTCAGTGAAATCTACCGTAGCTTTGGAAGATCGTGGACACGTCAGAAAACCACGGAAATATGAGAACCACGCCAGCGGAAATCGTGGTTTGACTGAAGATCCACGGAAAATTTGCCCAGTGTAATAGTCCCCCCAGTCACGCGTTAATCTTCACCAGCGTTTCTTTTCTTTTTCTGCGTTGCATTTTCTGTTCAAGTTTAAGTATTTTATCGCTGTCAATAACGTTCTCGGCGTTATCCGTCTGTTTGTTTGCCTGTCTGCCTCTCTGCCACCGTTGCCAGATTATCGTACTCAGAGCCAGATTATCGTACTCTCCTCCATGTAAAAAAAATAACAAAAATTCGCCATCTTTAAGTGTTATTTTACATCATGAAGGAAAGACAGTCATATCATCTTTGAAGGCAAGCAACGTCGTTTTTTTAATAGACAAGATAAACCCAAGTCTTGGTGAGACCTTCCCAATCAGTCACTGTTGTCTTATCGGACCCTCCAAGGCCTGTCACTGACCTCGTACTCTCTCTCTCTCTCTCTCTCTCTCTCTCTCTCTCTCTCTCTCTCTCTCTCTCTCTCTCTCTCTCTCTCTCTCTCTCTCTCTCTCTCTCTCTCTCTCTCTCTCTCCCACGAGTGACAGATAAGGACGTTCTCACTGAAGGAAAAAATCGTCCCCGTGTGAAGTTACTAAAAATGTTTTAAAATACTCACAAGATCTACGAAAGTCGAATGGCAATGACACACTCCATACCTGAAATGAAGGATTAACATTAAGACGTGAACAGATAAAACTGGATATCTCCCAATACACTTTTACATTTTCCAACAAAAATAGTAATTTGGGAAAAGTCAACCATTTTGATACGAACGAACTCAAACACTTTCTTCATCTTTCTCCTCCTCCTCCTCCTCCTCCTCCTCCTCTTTCTCCTCCTCTAACTTGATATACATTGCCATGTGAATGATTCAACATCGTGTACTGGTATACTTTCGCTTTACTCAATTCAAAGCAGTGATTCTCAAGCTTTTTCTAACTATGTAATCAATCCTTGGAATTTTTTTGAAGTGGTGAAGTATCGCCTTGTACAGAAGGAGGGAAAAAAAATCCTATTAAGTTAATCTTCTTTAAGTTATACCTGGTTTTTTTAATATGTGATTTAAAGTGGAAGTCTACTCAGGTATACCAATGAATAAAATTAATTAGTTTGAGATGCTTTATACATTCAGGCTTTACGCTATCAAAATTTAATACACTAGAGTGAAACCAAATTGTCGAGTCCGTTTTGGCGTTGGCTCCCGCGGGTCCATTTCTCCCCTCTGCTCTGCCACACAATCCCAACACCTAATTTTTCCTCTTATATGTTACCTATAGCTTACATATGAGAGGAAGAGATAGGTGTTGGAACTGTGTGGCAGAGCAGAGGGGAGGAAAGGACCCGCGGGAGCCTACGCCAGACCGGCCTCGACATACTTGGAAGACTATAGTAGTTTCTGAACCGTCTCATTCTGGCAAGATATTCCTCGTGTACCTCCGGGATGCGCGTGCCCAGCTTGAGAACCCTTAACACAATGCCGCTAGTTCAGTGCCACTCTTCTGTACTGATATACGTTGCTGTAGAAGTGACTCATTTTTTTATTTATTTTATTTTATTTTTTTTTACGTTGTTGCCTATTGCGCCGGTAGGCATCTTCCCGGTGGGGCCTGATGGTCGGCCCAAGGCTTCTTCCAGGTGGGGCCTGATGGTCGGCCCAGCCCGTTCTGGCGCAGGCGAGTGTTTATAGTGGCGCCATCTTGCACTCAACATCCTTCCCAGTCAAATTTTGTTATACTTAAAGTTTAACTAAAGTCCACTGTTTGAACTCTGCCACCACCATCACCACCTCTTCGTCCTTCTCTTGATAATTTTTACGTTTGCTGTGGAAGCGAGTTGTTCGGCATCTTACTAACTATTTTATGTTATTTAACGTTAAAAACACATTCATTACTGTGATACAAACTCAGCCACCATCACCACCACCACCTTCGCCTCCACCCAGGGTTGGAAAAACTCATGATTTTTTCTTTAAAAAAATCCAAAAATCGATTTATTTGATTTAAATCGGGTTTTTTTAAATCGATTTTTTTTATTTAAATGATTTTTTTTAATTAAACCTTGTTTGTTTCCATTGATTATTTGCTTCAGTCTTATGAGGCCATTTTCCTGTATTAAACTTGGCCAATGTTAAATGAAACCATAGTTTAATATACATTACCCAAGATGAGTTTTTCACATAAAAATCAAAATATATATTATATATATATATATATATATATATATATATATATATATATATATATATATATATATATATATATATATATATATATATATATATATATAATTTAAATCATTAGATATTTTACTCTTGATATAACACTTAAATCCTTTTAAATACGGCATATTTAATTTTAATTTAAATCATGATTATTTTGCTCTGATTTAAATCGATTTAAATCACTTGAGTTAAATCATTTGATTTCAGTCAGAACAACCCTGCCTCCACCCCACCACCGCCCCTCCTCTGGAATGTAAGTCGTCAATCAAAGATTCGACCTTTGTCTTTCGACGGCCCAGGACGAAGGTTCGGGTGATGTCAGCGAGAAAAGGTTCTCAAGGGGCGGGTGGTTGCCAACGCTCAGGCCACAGCGGCACGCAGCCGGTCTGTTGAGGAGCGCCTGGCGTGTCACTGCACTGATATGGTGCCGACGCTGATATGGAAATTGATAGTTCAACATTCTAGGGATTGTTTCTTTGCGTGTTTCTGTAAGTTTTGTGGCAGACTAATACCATGGAGGAGTCTGATCAGTCGTATGTAACTGTGTGATAGTTCTCTCTCTCTCTCTCTCTCTCTCTCTCTCTCTCTCTCACACACACATTCGAATCCGCTTCAAAGCAGAGGTATCAGATAAGCATCTGGCGTAATCTGCCTTGTGTCTTTTTATACTGTCTTGAACTGTTACGTACTTTCATGAAACCTTGAAAACCATCCCTTGATGTTTAGATTTTTCTTTTTCCTGCTAAGAAGTGCGGGAAAGTTACGTAAAAATATATTCAGCGTTCTCTACCAACCACAGCCCCCGGGTACACCTAACAATCTAACTGAAACTAAACTCAATCTTAACAAAAACGACACAACC
Source organism: Eriocheir sinensis (assembly GCF_024679095.1). NCBI lineage: Eukaryota > Metazoa > Arthropoda > Malacostraca > Decapoda > Varunidae > Eriocheir > Eriocheir sinensis. The sequence continues at coordinate 8,691,890 of NC_066576.1, forward strand.
CTAATCTGACTCCACCTTACATTAAACCACAGCCAATACTCCAACCAGCGCCCTCATTCAAACTTACTCACCATGGCAAGAGAGAGAATAACAACCACACAACTACAAACAAGTCCACATTATCCACATTACAGTCACGCACCGTCACACACCCTCCTTCCCTCCTACCCCCTCCTCCCTCATCCTTTAAGTAATTTAATCCACCTTACAATTTCATACTCCCATTCATTCTCTTAACAACTCCAACTACCGTTCATCAATTCCATGTATGTGTTTACTTCTCTCAACCCCAACCCCCCACATCTCTCCTTTCACCCTTATACACACTCTTCATCCCTGCCACCTCACACACACACACACACACACACACACACACACACACCTTTGCCATCTCCCACTCTAAGAGCCGATTCCACAGTCCAACACAGTGTCTTCGTAACAGCCCGAACCAAACAACAGAATCTCATACAATCCAAAACGGGGAGGTCTTCGATGCCACACTAAATACACAAGACTTTTCCTGTATAGTTTCGTCAAATTTGTGAACTTAAATATAAACACCAGACACTATACAAGGAAATTTCGAAGGCTCTGGTATTGGTTTGGGAGCTTACTAACCCGTCATGGGGAAATGTGAAACTGGCCTTAAGACACTCATTCAATGCCAACCACCTCCTACATTCACCCACGCTTCTCCCCATCACCTCCTCCATTCCTTCATCATATTTTTAAAGCCTCCACGCACCTTCCCAACTCATGCTCGTCTCCGTCACCTCCTCCAGAACTAACACACTCTTCCCCACTATCTCCTCCTCACTCACTAACTTCTTATCCCTTCCCCCAGCACTTACGCAGTCTTTACCCCCCCCCCTCCCCCTCGCTTCCCCACTCACTCAAGCCTCCCCCCCCTCCCCCCCATCACCTCCCACACGCTTCCAACACTCTCCTGGCCACACACGCGCACACACAAACACACTGCTTATTGTTCATCATGTCTGTGTTCATAGGATACACGAAACAGATTTCATTGTTTCGTTTTGTTTATGGGTTTGTCACTCGCTCGTGTGTGACCACTTGCACCCTCCACTTACTTAACGCACTCACATAACACTCCGCAACACTACCATACTATACAACATGCATAGGACTTCTGAATACTACAATTACAAAGCGCTTGGCAGACTTCTGTTTTCAGGGAGGGATGGGGGGCGTTACACCGTTCAGATGTTTCTGTAAATGTTAAAAAAAAAAACATTCACTGATCACCCTCCCACAACTCCCTCGTCTAACACATACAGCACTTGCATGACACTTAACACGATAAAATAAACACATACACAATACAAATGCTCAAAACACTCTTAAAACACATTTGCTTAACATAAAACACACATAAGCAGGACACATTACCAACCCACGGACAGAACACACAAACACATGCCACATTCTAGCACTCTTTAGAATAATCTCAAAACGCCATCGCCATAACTAAGGGATCTACTGAACGGGAACGAATGAGCCTGTCTGATAAATATTTCCTCTACACTCTACAACATACTCATGACTTGCACAACATAGGGAATAATAACTAACAACAATAATAATAAAAGTAATAGTACAGTAGTAGTAGTAGTAGTAGAAGTAGAAGTAGAAGTAGTTGTAGTAGTTTCTTCTCTCCCAACACCTCTTTTAACCCCTCCATCTACTCTTCTTTCCATCACTACCTCCTCTTCCAACACATCTTCCTCCTCCTCTTCCTCCCTTCACTCAGCCTCACGCCATCACCCTTCTTCCTCCTCCTCTTCCTCCTCTTCCTCTCTTCACTCAACCTCACGCCATCACCCTTCCTCCTCTTCCTCCTCTTCCTCTCTTCACCCAGCCTCACGCCATCACCCTTCCTACCCACCGTCGCCTCTCCTCCCCTCCTTACTCCTTCCCTCCTCCTCTTCCTCCCTCCATTCACTCCCTCGATCCTTTTCTTCGTCTCTTATCTCCAATTCCAAAAATGAGAACAAGAACAAGGAAACAAAAAACAAGAACGAGAACAAGAACAAGAACCTCGTATGGAGTATGCATCTCATGTGTGTGTTTGGGTGGGGGGGGGCCTCCACACACAACTCTCTTGGACAAAGGCTCCTCGTCAGACAGATAGATAGATAGATAGATAGATTGATTGACTGATTGAGAGAGAATGTGTGTTCACTTATAGAAAATGTTTAGTAAATGTTAATGTTTTCTAAGTTTTGGGAAGAAATAACGCTGGAGGTGGAGGTGGAGGTGGTGGTCGGGTTAATGTTAATGTTTTCTAAGTTTTGGGAAGAAATAACGCTGGAGGTGGAGGTGGAGGTGGTGGGGTTAATGTTAATGTTTTCTAAGTTTTGGGAAGAAATAACGCTGGAGGTGGAGGTGGAGGTGGTGGTGGGGTTAATGTTAATGTTTTCTAAGTTTTGGGAAGAAATAACGCTGGAGGTGGAGGTGGAGGTGGTCGGGTTAATGTTAATGTTTTCTAAGTTTTGGGAAGAAATAACGCTGGAGGTGGAGGTGGAGGTGGTGGTGGGGTTAATGTTAATGTTTTCTAAGTTTTGGGAAGAAATAACGCTGGAGGTGGAGGTGGAGGTGGAGGTGGTGGTGGGGTTAATGTTAATGTTTTCTAAGTTTTGGGAAGAAATAACGCTGGAGGTGGAGGTGGAGGTGGAGGTGGTCGGGTTAATGTTAATGTTTTCTAAGTTTTGGGAAGAAATAACGCTGGAGGTGGAGGTGGAGGTGGTGGGGTTAATGTTAATGTTTTCTAAGTTTTGGGAAGAAATAACGCTGGAGGTGGAGGTGGAGGTGGAGGTGGGGTTAATGTTAATGTTTTCTAAGTTTTGGGAAGAAATAACGCTGGAGGTGGAGGTGGAGGTGGAGGTGGAGGGGTTAATGTTAATGTTTTCTAAGTTTTGGGAAGAAATAACGCTGGAGGTGGAGGTGGAGGAGGTGGTGGGGTTAATGTTAATGTTTTCTAAGTTTTGGGAAGAAATAACGCTGGAGGTGGAGGTGGAGGAGGTGGTGGGGTTAATGTTAATGTTTTCTAAGTTTTGGGAAGAAATAACGCTGGTGGAGGTGGAGGTGGAGGTGGTCGGGTTAATGTTAATGTTTTCTAAGTTTTGGGAAGAAATAACGCTGGAGGTGGAGGTGGAGGTGGAGGAGGTGGGGTTAATGTTAATGTTTTCTAAGTTTTGGGAAGAAATAACCCTGGTGGAGGTGGTGGTGGTGGTGGTGGAGGGGGCAAGAGGCAGCAAAAACAACAACAGCAGTAGAGCACGCCAGCTTAAAGTGGAATGCAGCAACTATGAGAGGCAGAGAGCGGAATTAGTGGCAGGAGTAGTGATGGTAATAGGCAGAGAGGAGTGGGTTAGAGGCTAGAGGAGGACAACGGGGCGATCTGCACAGTGTTGGGGCCACCGTTGCCAAATTATCGTACTCAGCGCATTGATTTTTTTGTAGTTTCTGACCGGTAACTATAGGAAAAGAGAACGAACCCCATCAATATTTAACAGTTTTAACGCTAACTTTAATTTCCTATCGTTATTTGTGTGGTTACGACAGTCTTGGAGCCTAAAAATGATAAATGAAATGTTCAGTGTACGACAATTTGGCAGCGTTGGTTGGGGCTGTATGGGGACAAGAGGGAGACAGAAGGAAGAATGGTTAAGTTTGCAAGAGTGTTCCTCGTGCAATGCTGGGAAAAAAAGGCACAAATATCTGAATAAGTGAAGATAAGTGACTATTTCAGGTTAGAAAATTACGTAACACTGAAAAGGAAGGTGTGTGGATAAGAAGGGAGGAACGAGAGGAGGAGGACCTAAGAAGCGATACAAAGCGTTACAGGTCATAAGAAGAAGAAGAAGAAGAAAAGACAAGGCGGGTCACAGCTGGGGTCAAGTCTAAGCCCGTGAACAGCTCGTAAGCCGCTCAATCAAATTACTACCGCGCTCTCTCTCTCTCTCTCTCTCTCTCTCTCTCTCTCTCTCTCTCTCTCTACTCAGGTGGTGTTCAAAGAGTTGAGTTGTGAGGATTCATAGTCTAATCTCCTCCTCCTTCTCTGTCTCTTCCTCCTCCTCCTCCTCCTTCTCCTCCTCCTCTTTCTCTTCCTTCTCCTCCTTCTTCCCTTCCACCTCCTCTTCTTTATTCTCCTCCTCCTCCTCCTCTTTCTCTTCCTTCTCCTCCTTCTTCCCTTCCACCTCCTCTTCTTTATTCTCCTCCTCCTCTTCCTCCTCCTCCTCCAAGAAGCAGATCTTATTGAGTCACTAGCTTGGCGTCATCGTTAGCAGTGACAAAGTATTCCCATCATCGCACCGTCGTCTGCCCGCAAGAAAGGTATGCACTGTGATGCTTGGTTCATCGCAACGAGTTTTAAGTGAAAGACGCTAATAATAATAATAACATCAGTGAACGGTGAGAAGAGCGCGCTTCTTGCTTCACAATACCTGCAGTAAGATTCTCGTGAGTTCAGCCACGCGCTAGAAATCCAACTACCGATGAGGACAGCAGCAGTATGAAGGAAGATTCAAGCAACTCGGCCTCTACATTCGGGAAAGTGGTGACTGCGATTAGATATAAAACAGGCGCTCGACGTCATTCTTTTTTCTTATCCCACTCTCCCTATTCAACTTAAGGCCTCGTTCACTCTGTGCCGACTCTGGGGCACGACTACCCACGACTCTAGGGTACACGAGGTCTTGGGTGTTGATGTGAAAGGGTCGGGCATGTCTTGAAAGAGTTCTTGAGACTGTTACCGAATGCTGCGCCGACGTCGTGACAGGAGTCTGGAGTCGTGAGGGTTAGCACATGCTGGCAGCTAGTCGGCCGAACGTCCCAGACAGTCGGCAAAACACCAAGACCCCAATAAAACCTCCCCCCCCCCTCCTTTCTTGCAGCGTGGGAACCAACTTGTCAAATGGAAAAGTCGCTGGGTTGTGGTGGCCCAGAGTCGGCACAGTGTAAAACGGGCTTTAGAATAACAAGTAAACGCCAAATTCAGGCAAGGCTAAGGAACAAGGACATAAGCAAGATATTTTTCCTTGTCAGAGTCGCTGGGTTTGCCAAAGTTTTTTTTTTTTTTTTTTACAGCAAAGAGACTCAAGGCACAAAAAAAAAAAAAGTAAAAAAAAAAAAAAAAAAACTCGCTGCTCTAAAAAAAAAAGAAAGAAGAAAGAAGATGGGAAAGATAGAGGAGGAGGGGAGGAGAGGTCCCCTCTCTCTCAAGTTCTCAAGTCGTAGGCAGAGGAAATACAGATGAAGGAAGATTGTTCCAAGTTTACCAGCATGAGGGAGGAAGAGTGAATGAAAAAGTTAAGAAGATGCTAAATCATTGTATATAGGTATATATGAGTATAAGTGGAGGGGCATGAGAGAGGGTAGGAAGTTATTAGGACGTTCCTGCAATGTCTTGTATGTTTTGCTATTTCCGCATCAGCTTCCACGATGACACTGTGACCTTATACATTACACCGGATTTCAAGTATTTCATCGACATTGGTCCGTAGTTCTATGGATCCGTGGATGGTTTGCCTGGTTTAGGAATCATGGTAATAGTGGCTACTTTGAATCGTTGAGGGAAGTAACCTGTTGTTAACATCGCATTGTATATGGTGAGTAGGTACGCCAGCCCCCGGGGGAATAACATACTGATTTGTTGTTTATCTATTTTGCTCTCTCCGGGCGACGTGTTTTTCGTTTTGTTTATAGCTGATCGGAGCTCGGCTGTACCTATTTCCATAGTCAACAGATGGGCCTGTGTTATGCGTTGCAGATCAATCCTATGGTGTGGCCTGGTTCTTGTTGGGTCCTGCTGGAGCCATGCCTTTACTCCCCGTTCATTGTCTTGGTCATAGTGAGCGTTGTCTTCAGGTCTTATTGTGAACACTGACTTCCAGGTTTCTCTGAACTCTTGGGCAATACCCTCGTCATCCTGTATTTTGACTCCTCCCTTTTCTAGGTGTATGGGGCGGTGATGTGTGTTGCCCTGCAGGCGTTTTATTCCCTGCCAGAAGGCTTTTGGGTCCTTGTATTTCTCGGCGAGGCCTTTTATTGTGTTTTCCCACTGCCTGTTGTATACTGTTTTGCACGTATCTTGTAGCGTTCGTTGGAGAACTCTTCTTTGTTGATACAGATCATGCGTCCAGCCGTGCCGCCCGGCGTACCGGAGGATGTTGGTAAAACGTAGCTGTGCGTCCGTAATCTCTTGGTTGCGGTGGGGGTATGATAGTGTTTTGTGCCTTGTGAGGGGTATTGCTTGTGCTTGGGCAGTTTTGACAGCGGTATACCAGGTGTTGACAGCGGTTTCTATGTCATCTGTGTTTTTCCCCTCTAGATGTAGGTCAGGTAGTTCTGAGTCAATGATTTTCTTATATTGCTACCAATTCGCCTTTTTTGTGTTCATCCGCTGTGGGCAGGGCACGACAACGGGAGTGGTTGAGATGGTGAACAGTATTGGGAGGTGGTCGCTGCTCGTTAGTGGCCCCTGGCTGGCGTGGGTGTTGTGGTATGTTTTCCCAATCGTTAGAATCACGTCTGGCGTGGTGAGGGCTGAGTGGCCTATAAACGTGGGGATATTTGGACCTATGTGCTGGGCTCCGAAGGTGGTGGTGATTTTTATAATGTTCTCTCTCTCTCTCTCTCCTTTTCTTTTCACTTTCCCCTTTTCCTCCACTTCTACCTTTCTCCTTTCCCAGTCCACTTATTCCTCTTTCTTTTATTTTCCCTTTCCATTTCCATTAACTTAAAATTCGTCCCAATCCGCCTACCTTCCCACGCACGCCACTGCCTCCCTCCCTTTGCCTCTCTCTCCCTTCCCCTCCCTCCCCCTTCCTCCCCACCTAATCCCCTTCATCCCCTCCCCCCCAAACCGCAAATCCCCTCCAATCCCTGCCAAATATGTCGCCTAAAATGAAGTCCTTGATCATGTTAGGCCACTGCTCTCCCCTCACTCCTCCCCCTCCTCCTCTTCTCCTCTTCCTCTCTCTCTACACAGGCTCTGGAAGGAAGAAAATGGGAGGGGAAAGGATATCTGAAGGATGGAAGGAAGAAAATGGGAGGGGGAAGGATATCTGAAGGGTGGAAGGAAGAAAATGGGAGGGGGAAGGATATCTGAAGGATGGAAGGAAGAAAATGGGAGGGGGGAGGATATCTGAAGGATGGAAGGAAGAAAATGGGAGGGGAAGGATATCTGAAGGATGGAAGGAAGAAAATGGGAGGGGGAAGGATATCTGAAGGGTGGAAAAGGAGAAACAGGAAGGAAGGGTGTTTTAGAGAATGGATATGTAGGATTGAACTCTACAGCAAACTCCCTTCCTTTCCCTCATTACACTCCTTCAGTTTTTCCCTCTCCTCATGAGACCTGCAAAGGAGGATAAAGGAAGGGGAAGGAAAAATCATAAGAACGTAAGGAGTCTGCAGGAGGCCGGTAGGTCTGTAAAAGGCAGCTCCTGTGAACCTAACCCCACCTAACATCAACCAGGGCCATCGGATTCGTAGGTAGTCACGCTAACCACTACATCACGGAGGAAGGAGAACGAAAGGAAGGAAATGTCGACTTGATTTATGTATTTTAACTGCTCATCGCGCTGCTGAAGTATAGTCGAGGGCGAACAGTTTGGATTCACGACCACTGAGTAGCACATGCACCCGCGTCACTGTGGCATAAACAACATACGTGCGTCTGGAGGGGGCGTTTGTGGCCCGGGATGCGCACGTCGAGCTTGAAATGGTTAGTTACTTCAGTAAGTCAGGAGATTTTGCAACTCTGCGGGATTCACGCATCAATGGCTGTGGCGGTAAGTGGTGGAGTGGTGTTAACCCGGTAGCAGCGACGGGGCAAATTTGTGGCTTTACCGTGTACCAGCGATGGGCCAAATTTCTGCCATGATATAAACCTCCCAAAATAGATGATGCGTAAACTGATCACACATGCGTTGATATATATTATGAAATGGTTTGCGTGAGTGATGATTCTTTCTCATTATTTTACTTAGAGGGGCTTTTAACCTAACCTAACCTAACCTAACCTAACCTAAGAAACATGACCCCCGCAGGTACCAGGTTAAGCGTCCAGCTTCATTCTTGCATGCCAACACAGGGGTGAGCAGGGGCGTCCACGGGATGTTTCTCAAGGGGGAGCAGAGCCAAAAGTTTTTTTCCTGGTTGAACTATGTACTACAAGGCAAGGACACAGTTTCCCAATAACTGCAGCATTAGGTGTCCTCGTGAGGTTTTGAAAAATATTAATTCTGTTATAATTCATAAACGAAAGAGTTAACGGGAATATAACAGATTTTCAAGGGGTGAACCTGCGCCCCTTGTTCCCCCCCCCCCCCCACCCCACACACACACACACACTCTGGACGGCAGGAGGGATGGGACCAAGGGCGCAGAGCTTCTACGCAAGACTCGCCGAAACACTCGCGGATAAGAAACAGGAGCCAAGAAGCTGTGAGGTCGCCTGGATGAGATGCAGGCTGTCCTTCTCCCTCCTGAGGTCAGCCTTGGTCTGCATGAGAGGAGGGAACCAGGTCACCTCCATCCAAAACCACTCACATTGCCGACCTGGACTTTGAGGCGACGGTGGTTGATAGTCGTATCAACCACAAGCTCTGTTAGCTTAAGAATAATATGTTTAATAAGGGTTGTAATACTAAATAAAGATGGTTGTCGGCCATAGTCATTGGCGGGGTGGGGCCAATGAATTGCTTTGTGAAAGAGTATGAGAAAAGATACCGCTCACAACGCAACACTAATGGATGGAGGCCCTTAAAAAAAAAAAGTAGCAGTAGTAGTAGTAGTAGTAGTAGTAGTAGTAGTAGTAGTTACCATCGTCATCATCATCATTATCATCACCATTATCCTTTTACTGTTCCTTTCCGTTTTCCTCCTCTTCACACACACACACACACACACACACACACACACACACACACACACACTGACCTCCATCACCTCCTCTCTCTCCCCTTTAAGCATCGACGCCGCTCTTCTGAAACAGTTGCAGCCTTCCGGAAAAAGTAAAATATTCGTATACCTGGAGCGATGAGTTAAATTGGTGAAATCCTCTTAAAGCGTTACGTACACCAGCGAAACATTCAGTCACGGCAGCAGCACCTAAAGCGAAGGATCCAGAGTTTACTTAGGTCGGTAATAAGGGTCGTATTTTGAGATATTTCGCCGCCCAAGAACACATATTTGACAAGGCTATCGTAGGAGTTGTGGGCATTTCCAGGAGTAGTTTTATGACCCTGGTGGTACTCTGACCCTTCCTCTGCACCATGACCACCATGACCGCAGGTCGGCGGCCGCTCCTTCTCTTCCTCCGAGTGACCCCACCGTGACCAGACGTACCTTCGCTGCCTCCCGCACCACGTGTTTTACATCGTGGTGGTCTTCCTACCATCTGCAGGCATCCACATGTCAGGCGACTGTGTGCTTCAGGTCAAGGGAAGCCCTTGGGAGGTACGAGAAGGCGGCGTGTTGCTGAGAGGTTACAAGAGGACTGAAGGAGGACCAACGTGGGCGAGTACCACGTGTTCTGCTTCGCCCATCTACAGCTAAGTACACTTATTGCCTAGGATAGTTTAATACAGTTAGCTAGGTTGCTGTGTGCCTGGAATTAATTAATTATTCCTTATTTTCAGCGAGTTTTCCTTGTTGTTTCAAATAAACTTAAGAGCTGGTTCATCTGGCCTTTGCTTATCCTATGAGGGTGTGACTGGTCATAATAAGAGACGAGAAAGGGACTTTGAGTATGAGAACTCAATTTTCAGATAATCTATTTTATATTTTTTTATTGCTGAGAATTTTACGAGATCTTCAGAAGTCCAGACATTTTCAAGAACCCCACAAACGGAATGTCGAAGAAGGTATGAGTCTTAAAATGAAACTGATATACAATGAAAAGAAACAATAAGAATACGAAATGGAAGGAAGAACTTGAGGATAACAGGACGAATGGAATAAGATAGCGTCGACTGAGTTAGCAATTAGAAGATTGTGATAATCCGACACTTCTGTTTTTTTCACGACTGAGTTTGTTACATGCGGACTTAATTAACTGTGAAAATCCAACACTTCTTAACCCGGTAGCAGCGACGGGCCAAATTTGTGGCTTTACCGTGTAGCAGCGACGGGCCAAATTTGTGCCATGATAAAAATAAAAATAAATAGATGATACATAATCTGATCACAAATGCTTTGATATGTATTATGAAATGGTTTGCGTGAGGGATGATTTTTTTTCTAATTTTTCTCGCTTAGAGGGACCATTAAGAAACATGATCCCCGCTGCTACTGCTTCTTAACTAGCGCCGCCCCAGAACTGGAATTAAAAAAAAAAGCCAAACTACCCACACAGTTGTTATTGGGTACTAAGACGTTTTAAAAAAAATGGCGTGAGGGCGTCGCTCGGGGAACAGATACGAGGAAGACAAATAAAAAAGGAGAAAGAAGCGGGGAGAGACAAGAGAGGAAGAGGAGGGGGAGGGAGGGAGGGAGAGGAGTGGAAGGGGAGAGGTCTTGAAATTGAGATGCGACCCTGGAAATTACCTGTTACTGATTACATCTCTGAGGCCGAATACCTGTCCGTCAACACCTTGCCCCCCCCCTCCCCCCTCCTCTCCCCTTTTCCCTCCCCTTCCCCCCTCCTCTCCCCCTTTCATTTACACCCTTCCTCCCCCTCTCCATCCACCTTTACCCCTTCTGTCCCCCTTTTCCCTCCCCCCTCCACCTTTCCCTCTAACCCCCCCTAGCTACCCACTGCGCCCTGACTCTCACGTAACCTTCCAAACAGCCAATCCCCCTCACACCTTCCCTCCCCCCCCTTCTCCTTCTTTCCCCCTCTTCACCCCAACACACTTACACCACCATCCCCTCAACCCTCCCTTCCATCACATCCCTCAGCTACATTTCACATAGTGTGACCTTCCAAAGCGACCACCTCCTCCCCCCCCCCCCCTCACACAGGTTTCTGTCACTCCCCTCCATAACTACCCCGAGCACTCTCCCCTTCGCCCCGCCCCAGCCGTCCGTCATACAGTTATACGTATACAACATGGCCCCCAAATAGCTCCCTTCCCTCCAGCTTACCCCTCATCCACGCCCACCTGCTCTTGCCAGCCAGAATCACTGTTAGTTTGTGTTTTTCCAAGTGAAAGTAACGGGAATGCAGAAATTGGTCTTTAATTGCATGAACCACTAGTTAGGCTCCACCTTCATAATGCTAATCTCTCTTTGTTCCCATATTACAAAAAGGACACAATATCCCTAGATTGCTTGAGGGTCGTATTTTAAAACATTTCGTCGCCCAAGTTCACATATTTGATAAGGCTGTCGTAGGTGTTGTGGGCACTTCCAGAGATAGTTTCATGACCCTGGTAGTAGTTTGACCCTTCCTCTGTAGCATGAGCCTAAAGAAACACTCATTAGAACCCGACTGATCCCTTCTTTGACCTTTATAAGTAGCTGATGTGAGATGGCAAAGAGCCTTGTAATACCAACCATGTCACGTGCTGGCCTCACAGGAACAAACAAGTGACGAGTGACAACGGTAGGAACACACGCGATAGTAACATAAATAAGGCCGTGCCAGCTTCTGTAATAACGTTCATGGGTGGTATTCTCAGGCGCTCCCTCCTCTCACAACAAATATTTATAAATGCCACAAAGGTTATCAGAAAGGTTCCCATGAGTGGGTTTTTTTCACGTTCATGGTACAGGAGCTTTGTCATATTACCACCAGGGTCAAAAATCTACCCCAGGAAATACTCACGACTCCTACGAAAGCCTTATCAAATGTGGGTGTGTGAGCCCTGAAACGTTTAAGAATATGGCCCGTAGAAATAGAAACTTATCACGAAGATAAAAATCAAGGAAGTTTAATTTGCACCGCTGCGTTGTGATCTATAATAACTGAAGAGCCTCTTGGTGAAGTGCTTACACTGACTAAAAGATGCTACGACCCGCGTCAATGAATACAAACTGGACACATTCAGGCTTTGAAAGAAAACTGGCAAGAACTGATTTATGGTGCAAATGAAGCAGATAATTAAGTAGTTAATGCATTAAGCTAAAAAAAATTCAAATGAAGGAGAGATTTATGGACGGGGAGGGCAGAAAACTTGATCTCAGAAGCTGACATGTATGCTAACGTGTGGAGTATGCATCTCACGTGTGGGGGGGCTCCACTCACACAGCTCTCTTGGACAGAGTGGAATCTAAGGGCCATATTTTTAAACATTTCTGCGCCCAAGAACACGTAATTTACTAGTCTTTCGTTGGAGTTTAGGGCATATCCAGGGGTACTTTTATGACCCTGGTGGTAGTCTGAGCCTTCTTCTGTACCGTGAACCTAAAAGAACACTCATTAGAACTCGATTAACCTCCTTTTTGGCCTTTGGAAGTAGTTGGTGTGAGGGGTGGGAGCATCTGACAATACCAACCTTAGGCTCTTCGTCTCATCAGCTCTCCTCCTCTTACTGATTGTCTTCTACCTCTTAAATTCCGCCGCCATGTTGCCTCTCTTTCTATCTTCTATCGATATTTTCATGTTGACTGCTCTTCTGAACTTGCTAACTGCATGCCTCCCCCCTTCCGCGGCCTCGCCACACACGACTTTCCACTCACGCTCATCTCTTTACTGTCCAAATCCCTTACGCAAGAGTTAACCAGCACCTTCACTCTTTCATCCCTCATGCTGGTAAACTCTGGAACAATCTTCCTTCATCTGTATTTCCTCCTGCCTACGACTTGAACTATTTCAAGAGGAGGGTATCAGGACACCTCTCCTCCCGAAATTGACCTCTCTTTCGGCCACTCGTCTAACTCTTTTTAGGAGCAGTGAGTAGCGGACTTTTTTTTTCATTATTGTTTTCTTTTTTTTTCCCCTTTGAACTGACTCCTCTGCTGTAAAAAAAAAAAAAAAATATGTAGGCTGACTGGCTTCTTATAATCTTAATCCTTGTGTCTCCTTGTCTAAGTATATCTAACTATATGCCTTCATTACGAACCCCATACAGGCCTATTCACTCTTTCCCCACCAACCTCACCGAGACCCCAAACTACCAGCAGATCTCTCCCCCAATAATGCACCCCCCCAACCGATTTTCTCCCAAGTATCGGCCGGTAACCGTCCTCCACGCGCAGCCGTAGTGTATGCCCCCAACCACCCCTTTCACGCCCTGCCCCATCCTCCAATGCCCTACCTCTCCCATAATAAGACACACCCATAACACCCACATCCAACCCTTACCCCGCCTGCACCCTTCTGTTACACATCCTTCCCCTTCTCTCCCTCTCTCCTTACCCCACACGCACACCCTCGAAACACTGGTCCTAACTCTCCCCACTCTCAACCCTTACCCCAATTACGATTTTCTACTACATATTCGGCAACCTTCTCTCTCTCTCTCTCTCTCTCTCTCTCTCTCTCTCTCTCTCTCTCTCTCTCTCTCTCTCTCTCTCTCTCTCTCTCTCCACCCGCAAATCAAGGTAATTCCCAACATAATCTAATTAAGTCACAATCTGTTAGATACGGCCGCCACCGCCACCACCACCGCCGCCATCACAACTACCACTGCAAGAATTACTGAGAAAAGCGACTGATATATAACAGTAATAGTAGTAGTAGTAGTAGTTGTAGTAGTAGTAGTAGTAGTTGTAGTAGTAGTAGTAGTAGTAGTAGTAGTAGTAGTAGTAGTAGTAGTAGTAGTAGTAGTAGTAGTAGTAGTAGTAGTAGTAGTAGTAGTAGTAGTAGTAGTAGTAGTTTCAAAACTGCTATACGTATTGCACTGAACTCAATGGATTAATAATTTTGAGCCAGCAAGCAATCAAGATAATAAGGTGCTACATTAAGATCCTGAAGGACATGAAGTATGGCACCTAAATTACCTGTCCTTCGCACCAGCAACCACAATAATACGACCCGTTGTTAACTAGGGTTTCGGGGTATTAAACAGGCAGGTATGTTACTAAAATAAAATAAAAGTAGGTTTCTCTCTCTCTCTCTCTCTCTCTCTCTCTCTCTCTCTCTCTCTCTCTCTCTCTCTCTCTCTCTCTCTCTCTCTCTCTCTCTCTCTCTCTCTCTCTCTCTCTCTCTCTCTCTCTCTCTCTCTCTCACACACACACACACACACACACACACACACACACACACAGTTCTTCTCATCTCTTCTCTCTTTCTCTTTCCTACTCCATAATTTTCCCCTTCCTCTCTTTCAAACTTTCTCTCTCTTCGCCCGTTAATCTTCTTTCATTTAACTGTTTGCTGTGTGATATGACGGAGGCAGTTCTATCACAGCATTAGCAGAGAGATTTGGCGCCTCACAAAAGATCTTCAGAAAAAACTATGAAGCGCCGAAAGAGTAATGGAGAGAAGGAGCAACATGGATTAGGAAAAAAGGGTTCAAGATATTCAAATGACGATTAAATACAAGACCTTATGATGGGCAGGTCACAGGTGCTTGGGACTGGAAACAGATGAACGACCAAAGTAACAAAGCAAGGTAAAGTTGGGGGCATATGCTATAGCCGCGCGTGGCCTCAGCGCTCATTTCCGTGGCACTTGCAGAGGTGGGCAAGTGCGGTACTTAGTGCGGGAGTACCGCATCACAAAACAAGTACCGCACTACCGCAACATTTCTGAAAATACCGCACTACCGCAGACTGCACTGAAAAATCCTGCGGTACTTTTTGCGGTACTTTGAAAACTACCGAAGACGACTTTTGCAGCGCGGCATGCTCACAGAATTTTTTTTTATTACAGTAAATCGGACTCAATCAGTCAATCGGTATCAGTCATCAGAATCAGTGATTCAATCATTCTGCTTTTCTGTTAGTGTTCAAAATTAAATACTAAATAGACGGACTAAACTACTACACTGCGAGTCTTCTTTAACCCGCGCGGTGCCGGCCATTTCAACCCCGGAACCGTCCGTGGTGCCGGCCGATTTTTCATTGTACTCTTTTAAGCATGTTTCCTTTGTTTGGATAGCCAGGACAGGCGCTGAAGCATTTTTTATTTTGACTACCGCAGCACCGCGTACCGCAATGGGAAAGAAAAAAATTGGACCGCACTACCACAACCGCACTACTCCGGAAAAAGTACCGCACTACCGCAACCGCACTACTGATTTTTCAGTACCGCGCCCACCTCTGGGCACTTGCACTTGAGCCCATGATGGAAGCACCCATTACCCCAAGACACAGAGCCAATGTGACATCCGGGATACCACAGAAAAGAAAAGAACCGGGTTAGCAAAAGAAGAGAAGACTAGAAAAATATTAAAAAAAGAGGAAGAAATAAAAAAAGGAACAAGAAGAAAAAGCAAAAGAAAGAAAAAGATAAGGAAGACATTAAAGAAAGAGGAAAGGGGAAGGAAAAATACAATACCGATAGAAACAGAGTGGCAACCCAGAAAAGAAATTAAGTCAGGGCAGACAAATAACCAGGCGGAGAGATAACATTTTAAAGCACTTATTGGAACGGGATGGAGTACAGTAACACCAGATAGAGAGAGATTGAAGACGTTGGGAAAGGACTCTAATATCGTGGGTTAGTAATGACCAAAAATGATTATGATGATGATGGTGATGATGATGATGATAATACTGAGGACTACACACACACACACACACACACACACACACACACACACACACACAGCTAACGTTCCTCATATATCATTAAAGAGAGGGAAAAAAGAAGTTCCATGGCAGCACTGCACTGAAGGGAGGCAGAGAGGGAAGGAGCGAAGGGAGGGAGGGAGGGAGGGCCTGCAAGTGCTGATAAATACGTAAGTCGGAGGGAGGAAAAGGGAGGGAGGAGAGACTGCAGGATAAATGAACAGGAAGGAAGGGAGAGAAAAATGAGGGTAGAGAAAAGAGAAAGAAAGGAAAAGAATATAATTTTGAGAGAGAGAGAGAGAGAGAGAGAGAGAGAGAGAGAGAGATGTAGCAAAAAGTCACGGAGAGGAGAAAGAAAAATCAGTCTGAGAGAGAGAGAGAGAGAGAGAGAGAGAGAGAGAGAGAGAGAGAGAGAGAGAGAGAGAGAAAAGCGTAAGGAAGAAGCAGGAAGGGGAGGAGAGAGAGAAAGGAAGGAAGGGGAAGGGGGGAGGGCAAGGTGGAGAGATGTAACCTGGTATTGATTTTAAAGCCGTGCGGAGTCGTTCCCCAACCCCCTCCCCCCTAACCCCCCTAACTCCCCCCCCGGACGTCCATTCCCCAACCCTTCTCCCTCCCACATACATACATTTTATTCCGTGCCTTCCTTCCTTTCCTGCTCCTGTAATCTCTCTCTCTCTCTCTCTCTCTCTCTCTCTCTCTCTCTCTCTCTCTCTCTCTCTCTCTCTCTCTCTCACACACACACAGTTTTTCTCATCTCTTCTCTCTTTCTCTTTCCTACTCCATAATTTTCCCCTTCCTCTCTTTCAAACTTTCTCTTATTCCTTCATCTCTCTCTCTCTCTCTCTCTCTCTCTCTCTCTCTCTCTCTCTCTCACACACACACACACACACACAGTTCTTCTCATTTATTCTCTCTTTCTTTCTTTTTCTTCCTACGTTCTTTATTCCCAACATCACTTACAATGTAATGTACCTTCAACCGACTCCTCCTCCTCCTCCTCCCCTTCTTCTTCCTCCTCCTCCTTAACCTTCCTACGCATGGTTTTGTCGAGGAAAATTAATAAATGAACACGAAAAATCAATGAGACCATAATGATTCTCTCTCTCTCTCTCTCTCTCTCTCTCTCTCTCTCTCTCTCTCTCTCTCTCTCTCTCTCTCTCTCTCTCTCTCTCTCTTTTGCCAAGCTCAGGCTGGGAACTGAAACTATGCACCTAACACACTCTCTCTCTCTCTCTCTCTCTCTCTCTCTCTCTCTCTCCCCCACTACTACTAGTAAATCTGCAAGAAACTGGCGGACGGGGGGCGACAGCTGTGCGGCTACTAATTTCAGATCCACTGACACTGACGTTAAATGACAGCACCAAAACCAAGAAGAAAAAAAAAAAAAAGGACGAACGACAACAACAACAACAAAGATGACGACGACGACGACGAGAAAAAAATAGACTAAGAATAACAAGAACAAAAACAAGAACAAGAAGAAACGAGAGGCAAGGTATAGAGCGTACAAGCCAATATAAAACCGCGATAAATAGAGGCACTAGTGCACTGACCTCACACGTAAACACAACAGCGAACGCGTGACTGTACATGATCGACAGTGTTTTGTTTTGGTTTTATTTATTGATGTATTTGTTTCAGTATTCCAACCCGACATCTTTCGAACGTCTGTCATATATATTTCTGCATGGCTGAAGCGATAGTTTTTTTTATGCTTTTGACGATAAGATATTCTGCAGAGTGTATTGATGATTAGGTCATGGATATAGTGTGCGTGTAAGTGTGTGTGTGTGTGTGTGCGCTGGAGGGGGGGGGGGGAGAGAGAGAGAGAGAGAGAAAGTTTCGTTTAGTCGGCGCAACGTCTGTGGTCATATGCCAGAGAGACAGAAAGGGAAGGAATTATAGGAGATGTAACAGACCCCAGGTGACGGGACACAACCCCCGATTAATACCTGGTACCCATTCACTGCTGGGTGGACAGGGGCGTAGGGTATTGGAAAAGCCGCCCAAATTTTCCCACTCCGCCCGGGAATCGAAATCGAAATGTGAGCCGAGTGTGCTTACCACTGCACCACGAAGCCCCGAGAGAGATGTTGTTGTTGTGTGTAATTCACCATGGTCTGACCACGCGATCGCCAGCCAGTACCCTCCCCGACTGAGATCGCTCAGAAATGACGGATCTCTGGGAACAGCTGAAACCTTACACCCACACACGCACGGGAGGCGCGACACAACCCCCTCGACACCCGTTCCTGTGTGTGTGTGTGTGTACATCTAAACTGTTCACAAAGTCTGAAATTATAAATGATAACAGCGACGTAGCGGCAAGTCGAGAGCATTAACATAACAAGTTTACTGGGAGACTCAAATGCCTAATTTCACAGTGACCATTTGTTTGCATGATAGTAGGCCTATAACACACACACACACACACACACACACACACACACACACACACACACACCTCAAAATTATAGTCTCCACTACTACTCGCAAAAAAACTACCCCCGTGAGTGACTACCAAGGAGACTAATTTAGTACTATAGTCTCCTTGGTAACTACCCGGACAGGCACGTCACTTTACCTTTGAGCTCGTGTTTTGGTGTCATCCGTGCATGCCGTCGGGGTACTCTGGGACCTGGAGCCACGGAAAGACGTCAAGGCGGGCAGCGTCCAGCGTCTGTCCCTCCCGCTCCCTGGAACTGTAGCAGACGACTAACGTTTACTTTCCAGCCTTCTCTGCCCTTCACTACATATGGAACGTAATACCACTTCCACCATGTGCACTGCCAAAACCATGTTACTTATAGTTCGTCGGTAGAATTTCCACTATTTCCTGCGATGATACGAAGTGAATGGAAAACTTGGAATTGTTGCCCCGTAGATTTTATGACAAACATACCCGTGATAGAAAACAATTTTAGCGGAAACTTACTTATTTCCGAATGTGAAATGCACACCTGTAATTATCCATACTGTAGCTCAGCGCCCTTTCTATTTTAGTCATATAAACAGTGTTGCTGAAAATTAAATAAAGTAACTAATGACTAATATATGAAACGTACGTACTACAACAACACGACAATAATAATAATAATAATAATAATAATAATAATAATAATAATAATAATAATAATAATAATAATAATAATAATAATAATATCATGAATACAAAAGAACTATAGGAGCTACCACACAGCTTTCTGTAATAAGCCAGGCCATTTTTTTTTTTTTGAGGGGGGGGAAGTGGGGGGGAGGGGCCGCCCTGATGTCCCAATAGTATTTTCATGAGGCAGATTGGAAAAGGTGATTATAGAATCCTCCTGAGCTAGGTAACTAAGATTATAAATTATAGCTGTCGTCTTTCTTTTTTTTTCAAGTTTTTGTCTTGTTTTTCCTTTAACTGCCTCGAACCCTTGCTCCACCCCTTTGTAAAACCTCCATAGCTTGGCCCACTGCCTTCATAAATTATACTGAAGTTCTACTCTGCTAAAACTGCATCACATACTTAACACGGAACAAAGTTAATGAAGATAATTATGGTTAGAAGGAAAAAAAAGAGATACTTAGCCCGGTAGCAGCGAGGATCATGTCTCTCAATGTTCCTTCTAAGTGAGAAAAATGAGAAAAAATCATCGCTCACACAAACCATTTCATATTATATATCAAAGTATTTGTGATCAGTTTATGCATCATCTATTTTGGGGGGTTTATAACATGGCACAAATTTGGCCCGTCGCTGGTACACGGTAAAGCCACAAATTTGGCCCGTCGCTGGTACACGGTAAAGCCACAAATTTGGCCCATCGCTGGTACACGGTAAAGCCACAAATTTGGCCCGTCGCTGCTACCGGGTTAAGTGGAATAGGCTGCAGCCTTCAAGTCCCCTCATCATGAATAAACTGCAACTCATCGTAAGTGTATGAGATTGATGACTTATTACTGATCATCAAAAATCAGAGATGACATGCTAGTTTGCAAGTTAAAAACAGACTGTCATCTTGATTCATTCATTTTTCCTTGCATACTTCCACCATTTAGCTGCTAGTCATCATCCTTCTTGTATTACCTGTTGTCCCTCCATGTTCACTGACCGTCCCGTACCATATCCAAACACTGACTCTGTGACAGCCATCAGCAGTGACAAATTTATTCTTTTCATGAGTTTCTGCTGTTCTTAACATTTCTTATTAACACAACTGAGATAAAAGACAATCACAATCCACTCCAATCACAAAATAGGTAATATTTTGAAAGAGGTACACTTGAACACACATGGACAACCAACAAATCAACTGATGGATTTCTTTAATTCATTATGTATGTGAAATACACCATTGTAAACCACATACAGGAAGAAAGTATGGGTAAGACTCAAAACAAGTGCAAAATGTCAGTTAACCTGGTAGCAGCAACGGGTCAAATTTGTGGCTTTACCATGTAGAACCGATAGGCCAAATTTGTGCCACGATTTAAACCCCCAAAAATAGATGATACATAAACTGATCACAAATGCTTCAATATATATTATGAGATGGTTTGTGTGAGTGGTGATTTTTTCTCATTTTTCTTGCTTAGAGGGACCATTAGGAAACATGATCCCCACTGCTACCAGGTTAATTAACTGTCCAATGACAAAAAAAATATCTCTATCCTGTGAGCTCTGGTTGGTTATGTCCTCTAGGAATCATAACCCAAATAACATCTTCCCATACTTATTTTTTCCTTTGAATGAAAAACAGAAACACACATATACAGTTTACATTTATTTTAGGTCCAGCAATATACCTGAGAACATTCACTTCATAAAAACAGACAGCCAAATACTCCCTTA
The DNA here is from genome assembly GCF_024679095.1 of Eriocheir sinensis. Classification (NCBI taxonomy): domain Eukaryota; kingdom Metazoa; phylum Arthropoda; class Malacostraca; order Decapoda; family Varunidae; genus Eriocheir; species Eriocheir sinensis. Next base: position 8,712,369 of record NC_066576.1, read on the forward strand.
TTGAAATATTAAAACATGGGAACTCTCACTTATTTCTCTTCTATATTGGTTTTGGATGTTTTTATATGTTTTTTGTTTCAAGAACTGTCAGAGGCTATTCCAGTGGCAGTCAATTAGAAGTAAGAAGCAGCCTTTGTTAGCTCCTACATCATTTAAAGCTTTAACATTGTAAAAAAAATATTTAAATCTATGTCATGGTGGAGTAAAAGTACACTGAGATCCTTGAAGAATAATGATATACGGATATGTCTTTTTTTTTTTTTATTACATCTCCAGTAGGCTTTCTTCAGGGGCCAGGTGGTCGGCCCAAGCCCGTCACGGTGCAGGCAATATTTATAGTGGCGCCAGTTATGCTTGGCTCATGCTGCCCCCCGGAACTCATTCTTGATTCACTTGGACGGTTTCTTCTAGAGTCTGGGGTGATGGGTGGTCTTCTGGACAGCATGTGGGTAGTCTTGAGCCACTCGGCGGTGACTGAAAAATCCCAGGTGGTAGCGTGGGGATTCAAACTGACGTTGTTCATGGCGTGGTAAATGCGTTGCCCGCCCGCTAACCACTCAGCCTCCGCCTACCCATGTATATATATATATATATATATATATATATATATATATATATCTATATATATATATATATATATATATATATATATATATATATATATATATATATATATATATATATATATATATATATATATATATATATATATATATATATATATATATATATTAAACAAATACAATTACATTATGCTTCATTAAAGATATACAGAGATGTTTCTTTACAGCATTACAGTACCAGTGTACTTTAGTCCCCATGATTCATGTCATTTTAGACTGAAATTCTCATTGCCATAGTAGTAAAAATTAATAAATTAATATTCCCCATGAATTTTGAAAACCAGGACAACCAACAGCATTTAATTGCTAACTTACTGCTTGGGGTTAGGAAGCAGGTTCCTCACCGGCCAGGGCTTGAGAAAGGTGTTTGCAGAAGCGGTGCAGGGGGAAGCCCATCACATTGTAGTAGTCCCCCCTGATGCCCTCCACCAGGGTGCCTCCAAGCCCCTGGATGCCATACCCGCCAGCCTTGTCCCTGGAAACAGCACACACACAATCACTTAGACTAAAGTACACCATCCCCAACAGTAAGGGTTCCCTTATTTATCATCTTGTAAGGATATCTTCAGTCACACACACTCACAGAGGCTCTCCACTGTCTACATAGGCCTTTATCACATCTTGTGTCAGCTTGGCAAACTGAACCTCAGTAGTCTCACTGAAGCAAATCTCCTGCCAGCGGCCACCATCATCACCAGCGCTGCGCCACATCAATATACAGACTCCAGTCAACACCTCATGGCTGTTACTGCTAAACCTGGTAGAGAAACAATGATAATGATATTATGCTTCATGTAATTCTTTTCCTTCAATAAGAAACTGACAACTGCCAATAATATTCACAAAAAGGAGGTGATTACAATATGTATAATAACTGATATGCCAAAAGACACCTGCTTACTAAATGGAAAAAGGCCCTAACTTGCATTGCTTGACAAATGAAAACTTTTAAAAAATCACCAAACAATCTGCTGCAGAGCATAATACCCCTGACAGAGCAAAACAAGACGCCAACATTAAGATGCACCCCCAAGACATAACCCTGGCAAAATGGCTTTGACAGGTCTAATGTTTGCTGGGTCATTACACAGTTGCCATCTTTCTAAGACAAATCGCTGCTATTTCGATCAATATGTAGCTTTGACACACTGTTCCCATCGAGAACTTATCTCAGAGGGACGGCCATGACACAAGTCTCTTGTTATCATCCTTTATACACTCCCTGTCTTTGTCCCACTCCTCCCTACCATTTCCTTCATGTACTCTTTAATCCTATCAATCCTGATCCTCTTTCAAGTCATCTGGATATCTACCACAGCACTCTGGTCCACTCTTCACCTCAACAGGCACTTTTCTCTTTCTTTTACTGGTTTATGTTAATTCATTCTTGACAATACAATGTCATTCAATGATTCCATAATGGGGAAATATGCTTTACTAGATTCTTGAGTAAGCAGGAGTGCTGATTCTTTTTTTATATATGTACAGGCCCACAGTGCTGGTAAACGTTCTTGAAGGGTCCTGGTGATTAGCCTGAGCCCACCGGTAAGAGTGAGAATTTTTTTAGTGATGCCATGATAGATCTGACTGTAACACTTAACGCAGTATTTCCTCATTCATTTTTGCTGGGCCACTATCAGGATTTGAAAAAAAAATTATGATATTTTTATATTTTTATAAAAATCAAAATACAAGTAACTCGATTTACGCGAGTTTGGTTTACACGTTTTTGAAATAATGTGGGGTCCAAAATCCAAATAAATGTTTAATTTACATGTGTTTTTTTTCACTATATATATATATATATATATATATATATATATATATATATATATATATATATATATATATATATATATATATATATATATATATATATATATATATATATATATATATATATATATATATATATATATATTTCACAATGTTTTAAATCATGATTTTTATACTCCACGAGTAAATCATTTTATTTAAATCAAAACAACCCTGGCCACTAGACACTCACCTAGAGAGCATTGAGACAGCATCATCCACATTCTTGGGCTTGCCAAATACCTGCCCTTCAAGGCTGATGCAAGTGTCTGCCCCAATGACCAGGTCTGGGTGAATGGATGACTCTGGCTGACTCAGTCTTTTGGCAACCTGAAACATAGCCACAAGAGATAACACCAAAAGTTAACAGAGGTAAGGAGTATAAGTGACAGTTTGGTAAGTACAGAGGATGAGGAAACCCCTCCCAAGGTGCATGACTTTATATTTTTCTTCACTGAATTGTAGCAGCCACTTTTTGTTTCATTCCTTTAGCTTGGTGATGTCTTCTTGTAGGAAATCCACAGTCAAGGAGTTAACAGAGGTAGAAAGTAAGTGACAGTGTGGTAGGTAAATCTTTATGATTAGAAAAGGAGTTTATTTAGCATGGTCAGGCAAAGTTCATAATTGGCTGACTCAGTGGTCTTGGCCACTTCAAATGCAGCCGCCAAGAGCTAAGACTGGACAGCCAAAAGGAGTAAAGGGTTAGCTGCTACAAGAAGTAACTGACTGCTTGGTAGGAGGAGAAAATAAGGGCAAGGCTTGAGAAGAGGTAGGTAATGGTATGAGGGAAAAGTTATGAAGGCCAGGTACGTAATGGAGGAAAAGTTAACAGGGGAATGGGGAAAGAGCAGAGACACAAAGTTAACCTGGTAGCAGCAGGGATCATGTTTCATAATGGTCCCTTCAAGTGAGAAAAATGAGAAAAAATCACCCCTCACACAAACCATTTCATAATGCATATCAAAGCATTTGTGATCAGATTATGTATCATCTAGTTTGGGGGGTTTATATCATGGCACAAATTTGGCCCTCCGCTGCTACACGGTAAAGCCACAAATTTGGCCCATCGCTGCCACCGGGTTAAGGCTAAGTAATTAGGATTCAACAGTGAGAGAGCAAACAGGGGCTAGAGAAGAACAAAGAGGAATTTTAGAGGCTGGCAACAAAGAAAAGCATACAAAGGAGCTCTTATACTTAAAATCAGATTAACTATTGAGAAAAATCCTTTTACTAATGTTAACAGCAAATATTACTAAGAATGATGCTCAGAGCCAACCAGAAAGGGACCATGACATGTGACATAATGTTTCTGCACTGGACCCACCTCTTCTGCCTTTCCCTTAGCAGTGGCAATCACGAATTGGTCTGGACTACTGTAGGTCTTGGGGTCTAGTGTCTCCTCAAAGTCTGAAGGAACAACTGTAAATTTCAGTCCCTGGAAAAAAAAAAATCATGTTAAAGTAAAGCTACTTACTCTTGGAAACCATGTTGCATATTCTGATGAGAAATGTCAAATTAAATTACGTATTATGGTATTATAAGAATAAAGTTATTTTTACATCACTTTCTGTACAATGATTGTCTGACTACCTAATATTCCATTATTCATATTACATTCACTGGACTGATGCTTTACCTTGGAACAAATATGATTGTTCATACAGGCTGGGCATTTAGTCCTCCACAGTTTAAAGGTTAAATAAAAATTTGATGTAGCTTGCAAATTGCTAAAGAGCAGCACTGGATTCAAGCATAAGCTAAACAAGCTACAGCTTAGGGTCTTTTAATCTGACCGGAGCTCAAGAAAATGGGTTTTATAGCCATTTTAACTGTTGCAGAAACAGAAATGCAATGACAACATGAATTGGTTGAATTAGTAGGTATATTACTTTGAATATTAATGTGTGTTAAAGTCATTTTTTAAATACTACTGAAGTATTCTTTCCAGAGTATAGGTACTAAATCATAATTGGTAATATATGATACAGATCGTCAACCATAATAATATATAATCGGTAAATACATTCATCTGAATAAAATCTGTATTTTTCACTTAATATATGCCTTGCTATTAAATAATTAAAAGGCATTAGTGTTCAAGTTTTGTGAGCCCCTCTGGTGTAATGCTTTTAACAAGGGGTCTAATAGCAAAAGATTATTATCCTAAAATGTAAATCAGTGTGCCATTTCTCCATCTGATCTATTTACTATCTCCCCAGTCACTACTACCAGAGGCCACAGATTCAAATTAGCCAAACCACACACCTCCACTGAGTGAAGACGCAGATTCTTCAGTGTTAGGTGCACTGGTCACTGGAACTCCCTCCCAGACAGTGTTGTTGGTGCTGGCACAATTGAGGCATTTAAACGAGGCCTTCACCTCTCCCTTGAACAGTCACTGTTCTCATACACGGAATAATTACCTGTCTCTGTCAAAACTCATCCCATTATTAACATTGTTCTGTAACAAGCTCAAATCTATATGCCTTTGCTTAACACCTAGCTGCACATGGCACACAATTCCGCCCATTATTTTGTGCAAATCATAATGTCTTTACTTTAACTGACGGGCTGGCGTGCCAGCAGTTGCGGGCTATCCATCTACGTACCACTGATAGGTGAACCATGACAGTAATTTGGGGTGGCCAACCAGGTCTTACCAGGATGTCTTACCAGGATGCGCTCCACAGGCATGGAGCTCCAAACATGCCAACACACCACAGTATATAGATGATGTAACAAAAATTAAGTGTGTGATTTAGAACACTGGAAAGTGTGTTGTGAGCACTATGGGCTTTGTCCATTATGTTAGTATTCATACAAGTTGTCGCCCAGCCGGTGTGCCGCTAGTAATCTCTTATTGTGAGTAAACCTTAGCCCTCAAATCTGCTCTTCCGTTCACTTACTATTTTCTGCAAAATTTCCTTCCTCCTAGGCGACGAGCTGGCCAAGATAATGTGCTTGGTAGACAAACTATTGAGGTGCTGGAGAATCATGGCCAGAGGTTATCAATGTAAGTGAGGTTGTACGGTAGTTGTACACTAATCCCTGTGAGTCCACGCCGCTCGCCCGTCTGTCGATCGTCCGTCCCTTCCTCGGCGCTGTAGCTGAACTCGTGCCGTGCAAGATGTAGGGAATGACACCTTGCCCGAGTAGCACACAGACTCTCTGTATGTTTTGTTTTTCGTTCACAGGAGCCGCCGATACAAAGGCCTGGCTGGGGAGAAATCTCAAGCCACCTATGACATCAAGATCAGGATTAAGATAAATTTTTTTTTTTTTTTTTCCCTGGACTATGGGCCGCTTTCACAGTCTGTTTTTATCGTTACCAATAGCGCCGATCGAGTCTGATCGACGCTATAGTTTTCCATGTGAAACTGGCCTATGTGGTAGTGGCAGAGGAAGCGAGAGGTAGTACGTGTTGAGAGTGTGTGGTAAAGTGCGGTGCTAGGCAAACCCCGCAGTCGCAGTTTTAAGTGGAAATTCTAAAGCTGCGATCCTGGCCATTGGTAATGATCAAAACAAACAAAACGACTGTGAAAGCGGCCCTCTGTCCTCCATGAACCGTCTTATGGTCTGTCATAACGACATCCTCAAGCGGCTTCTGGGCGTCCTAGATGGACTAGCTCATCCTTGGCCTTCACCGACCACGGGATGAACCGTCTATCTGTGCTGCGTCGCCACGCCGCGTACAGTTTGAGGAGTAGAGTGGAACTACTAAAAAAAAAAGGAACTCCATCATCACCTCCGTCAGACAGAGCTCGGCCTATGTATGTGGATCTATGCGGCGGGAGTGGCTGGGCCTTCTGTACGTGTAGATTGTGCATGTAAATGTGCCGTGCACACGCCTGTATATTAAGCTGTCTTCTATTTGAGTGTATAATTATATGTATCTCGATTTTGTTCTCGTTCGTTTACTTGTCCCGTTCTTTATATGCATGCCGATGTGAGAAATAAAATTATTATTATTATTATTATTATTATATTATATCCGGGTTGCCACAATTCACCTTCCCTAGGTTTCCGTACCCATCTATCGAGCAGCCCGAAAGGGAGGATGAACAGCTGCCATGGGCGTGCTGGACGTCGCTTTATAGGATTCGAACCCGGGCCCGCGGATTCGTAGCTATAGGCACGCTAATCACCGCACCACGGAGGCATATGGAATATAATTCAATAAGCGGCGTGAGAGGGCAGTTTTCCTCGTGAGATGGCCCAGGTGTAGCTGCTAGCATGGTGACTAATACTACAAAGAAACCTACCTCACATGTTCGAACCCTACCGGTTATAGCTCTATATACCATTATCTCAATCGTTCGGTGGCCATGGCAGGCTACATCGTGCCTCCCCGGAACACTGTTGGGGGAGTTACCTGTGTCCCATTACCTAGCATTATACAGACACGTATACGGCTCGAGGACCTACCATTGTATCTTTTTAATTTCATGGTGCTACCTACACATGTATTAATAGTTGTATAATCACACTCTGTCCTGCCTGGGGGTTGGGATGGCATGTTCCTCCCTTCTCCCTTGTTGTTTACCTGCAACAATAAACTATCAATCAATCAATATACCGTATAGTGGTCTCTCCTTCATTGTAACATTCGTCCTGACAGGATGCTATAAGGAGCGGATCGGCCTATAAAAACGAATCAACATATGAATAGAAAGCAGATCTAGACTCGTTATAATTTTCTCAACTTTCCTCATAATTTTATTCTACACCAGGATAATGCTTGGAATTGATAGTCTTCGTCTCTCTGCGGTTTGGAAATAAGGGAGCAGCTGAAATCAACTACAAAAATTGTAAGAGAAAACGGAACAAATGAAAAGGGAGATCTTAAATATTATAAAGAATGACCACAGAATAGTGGCTGGGATGTCAAAAAAACTATCCCGTTTATTTAGGTAAGACATCCATACATTGAACATATTTTATACGTGTTATAGGAGAACCAAATACAATCCCTGGAAGAACCATCGAGCCAGTCTGTGTTTGATGTGGTTGTTTACAAGACGTGATTACAGCTTCCCCGCGTCTATTTACGTCGGATTAAAGCCATTTGCCTCGTCCTGTCCACCCTGGCCTGGCTGATGAGGCTCTGCGGGGTCCCGGGGCGAGGAGAAGGAAGCTAGATGAAGGTCAAGAGGGCGGGAGGAGCAGGAAGAGGACGGCCGCTAGGTTTGTTTACGTGCTTCATCGACCAGTGACTCGCTATTCCCTCCTCTATTCCTCACTAAACACTCCCCACACCTGCCGCGGGCCTGGCTAGGTGCCCCACTAGTATGTGAGGGCAGAGGGCTTCCCGTGGGTGCCCCAGCTCAATGGCACCTGGTAAATATGGAGGAGGCGGGGGTGGGGGGAGGCAGGTGAGGGGATGTTTTACCGGAAGATCCGCGGCCGTGTGACTCCCTCTTGTACAGGCCGGGAAGGAGGACAGAGGCGGAGCTGTGGCTTGTCGCCCTAAAAAGCATACGCAAAGAAAACTAAAAGTGTAATATGTCTACCTGGAGTAAATAAACTCACTTGAAAGTTTGTTAGTTTTTGAAGTTGCAGGGGCTTATTGCAATGGGTGAAGTAGAAGTGTCTGTGTAGTGCTGACTTGCCTGATGGGCGAGCCAGAGGGGTACCTCTTTGGCCGACTGGATAAGGAGTGGCTCTCCCGTCTCGTTGGTCACGGGTTCGATCCCCGGTGCCGGCCAAACCTTTCCTTGTCTGGATTAATTTCTCGTGTGTTTCGTTACACGCATTGGTCGTGTGGGAGCATAGGAAAGAGCAAATTCTGGCATTTCATCTGCAGATTGTGATATGTCAGGCTATGTCAAGTCAGGCAGGTCTAGAGTAGATTAGGTTGAGTTAGATTATATGATGTTATGCTAGTTTACATTGCAGGATGCAAGACACTACAATCTGAAGCTGGCCATGCTAGACAACTATGACATTATGATGGTAAAAAATGCTGTCAAAGATTTAGTCGTGATAATTGACTGGACTCTATCATTCCTAGGGCCTCTACTGTGTCTGGTCATGATCGGGGATATTGACAGAGATGTAAAGCACTCCACACTTGCCTCATTCGCCGACGACACAAACATATGCAAGAACTTGCAAGCCAGCGAAGATGTCGACCTCCAAGGGGACCTTACCAAAATCTACAACTGGGCAAAAGAAAACAACATGACATTCAATGATAACAAATTCCAGCTTATCAGAGGTGATCCCCACCAAGACATACTAGAAAACACTTCTCTGTTCACTAGTGAAAACCAGGCCATTGACACAAGCTCTCATGCAAAATGCCTCGGAGTGTTACTAAGTGGTGATGGCACCTTCAAGCACCTCATCGAACACACTATCAGAAAGGTCAGAAGAATCGCTGGGTGGATTCTTAGGACCTTCTTCTCTCAGGAGGAGGAGTGTATGTTGACCCTGTGGAGGGCACTTTTCCAGCCTGTCCAAGACTATTGCAGTCAGCTGTGGTCCCCTCACAGGGCAATGGACAAACAGTCCCTTGAGTCTGTCCAAAGAGCATACACGAGGCAAATAAAGGGCATGAGGGGCCTCTCCTATTGGGAGAAGCTAAAAAAACTAGGACTTTATTCCCAACAAAGACGCAGAGAAAGATACATTGCTGTCTACACATGGAAGATAATAGAAAAAAGGGTACCCAATCCCTCTGATGGCAATGAAGTCCAACCAGTCTTTAACCAGAGGACTGGTCACAAGTGTGTGAGGAAACGCCCACCAACGGAAGCACCGGCACGCATCAAAACTCTCCTCTCGGCCAGTTTGCCCTACAACGGCCCAAAAAACTTCAACTGCTTGCTGCAAAGAATCCGGGACCTCACCAGCTGCTCTGTGAACCAATTCAAAGCCCGCCTGGACGCCTACTTGAGGACGACAGTTCCTGACAAGCCGCCAATACCTGGGTTCACGTCACTCTGCAGAGCAGCAAGCAATGCATTACGGGACCAAGTGGACCTGCAACACAGGGACATTGGTCTCGGGGAGAGTGTTGGATCACCATTGCTCTGAGGCATTGCCTTGCAAGACCTACAAGTAAACAAGTAATCAGGTTGTGAGAACAGCAAGCTACCATCTAAGAAATATTTCATTTGTCAAGAAATACTTGGATGATAAGACCATGAAGATCCTTGTATATAATCATGTAACTAGTAAGTTGGATTATTGTGTAATTCACTTTATTATGGCCTTCCTTAATATCTGCTGAAGAAACTACAACTTGTCAAGAACAGAGCTGCAAGGCTAATAAAGGGTCTGCCCCCCCGTGAGAGAATAACACCTGCACTTATAGAATTACATTGGCTACCCATTAAGGCACAAATAGCCTACAAAATATGTGTCTTGACTTATCAAACAACAAGACTTGGTAAACCTGGATATATGAGACATTTACAACAGGATTTTTATTTGGACGCCATCATGTCACTGAGACTCACTGAGGCACAGGTTGTATGTAAGTGTTCTTCCGTTGGATAGAAAAGATGCATGTTGAAAGGCAGAAGTGAAAGAGTTTGACCAGGCAGCATGTCAGCACGGAAGCACAGTGTTTAAGGACAATAGGGGGCACTCCATCGGTTTGATAATGTGTTGAGAATGAATGAGGATGACTTTGTGAGAAGAGTATATGAGGGTAGGATTGAAGGAGACCACTATTGAAACTGATTAACCCGGTAGCAGCGGGGATCATGTTTCTTAACCCTTTCATTGCTAAGCACTCGCAACGAGACTATCCCCTCAGGCGCGCTCGGGCACCCCAGCGGGGGAAGGGGATCTCTTTTCAGCGCTATATCTCAAAAACTATTCATCACAGCTGCAAAACAAAAACACCATTGGAAAGAGGAAGCCAAGATCTATAAGATTTGGTTATGTAAACCTCTCCTGCGAACGTACAGGCATGTTCAGGGGGTGTTTTTTGCTGTGAGTGCAACTGGCGCTCGCAGCGAGCTTTTAGCACCACCAGCAAGTGACGCTAGTGCTCGCTCTTTTAACCTCTGTATCTCAAAAACTATTCATCACAGCTAAAAAACAAAAACACCATTGGAAAGAGGAGGCCAAGATCTATACGATTTGGTAATGTAAGCCTCTCCTGCAAAAGTACAGGCACGTTCAGGGGGTGTTGACTGTGAAGATGTACATTTATACATGCACGACGGTCAGCCGTAAGGCAACTACTGTAGATCTCTTGATGATGGGGTGCTGGCAGGGTAGTATTGCCAACTGCAAAATGTACAACTATTTGGTCAAAATACCAGTCATGTGATAGGTGAAGCTATGCAAAAATGTCGCTATATTGGACAACAACATCCACCAGTTGCTCGTCCGTAGATTTTCCGCGCTGGGTTGACATGATTTTTTCTCATTCATTCATCCATCTATCTTTAGATTTGTCCCTCCATGGAGGGACCATGGACCTTTGTTGGGTGACAGCTAGCCCATGAGTTGGGCTGCAGATATGGCAAGACAGTCTTAATTTTCCCTCATTCCTTCCTTGTCCTTCGTTCCTGTTTGCCTCGATATCTGTCCCATATTTCTCTTTGCTTTCTTCCTGCCTCAATCTCCTCCGTATCTTCTTTTTCTTCATCTTAAGCATGTTCGTAGGTAACAAGACATCGAACGGCAAAGTTACCTTGACGTAATTGTGCAGCAAGCAATGAAATAATTGAATTCGTAGATTACGATTTAGTACAGTTTGCCTTAAAAGGAAGAAAAATGGGAAATAAGAATGGGTTTCTTGAACCAGCAGCTGGAGGGGCCTCCCTAGGATTGGCTAACGGTTCTGTAAACGTTCTTGCAATTCGCTGCAAGGCCAACGACGTCATCAACCAATCAGCGGCCTCGCTGACTTAGCGTGCCTCTAACTACCATCTAAGGTTTGCTTTGTGAATCTGACGCTAACGTCGGTCGCTAAATCAGTAGTGCGTAGTTATGTTGGTTCGTAGTTAGTGAGTATGTTTGTGGATTCCGCCCCTGTCAGGACTCCGGAAACAGTGAAGGCATATGAGATATGGGCACGCTCAGGTGACGGGAGCACCATGAAATAATAGTCACACATCATTAGCACTGGGTTTATTACTCACATAAAGGGTTAAAGAAAATAGTTTGATTTTCATTAATAGATAATGTAAATTTATGCATGAATTAAATTATTATTATATTTGCTTTTATGTAATGGTACTGTAGAGTATTAATGTTCTCAGATGGTAGCAGTGTATGGAAGTGAAATGAGTCAGTGATGCAAGCAGGTCCTCCCACAGGTAACCCTTCCCCTGACGCTGAGGCCATGGAGAAGAAGACAATCGTCATGGAGGCGGACGAGGTGGAGGACGGCAGCATCTTTGTGTGCTTCATGTGTGAGAAGGAGTTCAACAAGGTGTCCCTCCTCAATGACCACATGCAGCAGCACCAAAACCTCCCTGGTGAGCACATCATCAATGTTTCTCAGGTGACAAACACAATTCACAATTAGCTAGTACTGTACACACACACACACACACACACACACACACACACAAAAAAAAAAAAAAAAAAAAGACTGGATGAGATCTCAAATTGGGTGCTCAAGGAATGCAGCAAACAACTGGAAGACCAGATCCATAGTCCAATTGTGTGTTGTCTGGGAGAATGGAAAGTGCTATGGGAATGGAAAAGTGCCAGTGTCGTACCAGTTAACAAAGGAAGGAATAAGGATCATGGCGAAGGAGTCAGCATACCTAAACAAGACTCACCTAGCCTGAGTTCAAGTCTCAGCCTGGGCAGTCATCACACAACCCACCCAGCTGTTCATCCTCCCTTTCAGGCTGGGGCCGGATTCATAAAACCATTTACCATACCTCTTATTGGTAAATTTTCCAGTAACTCTGCCCAGCACTTACCCAGCCTCCAGTAAGGCCAAAATTTATCTCTGCTCTGAGCACCCGTAAGTGGAATACCGGAGTTCTGGTATGCTGGGTAAACACTGCCACCTCAGAATTATTCTGCTGTCTAACTGCTTATGCCCCCAACTTTACCAATACCTCAACTAGCACTTCTGTAGTGTAGTGGTGACCATGCCTAGCTACAACCTGCAGGCCTGGGTTTTATCTCGGCCCAGGGCAGTCAGTGTCCACCATACCCAGCTATTGATTCTCCATTTTAGGCTGATTGATAAATGGGCACCTGGGAAATGGAAAGTGTTGAACTGTGGTAACCCAGATGTCTGCCTTACTCTATGTCCCAAGGCCTTGGGGTTTTGCCCACCACAGGCTCAAGGACCAATGAAGATGAGATGAACTCTGAGGCCACAAGCAGATTGCTTTGTTGGCCAACACACTATCCTAGATTCAGAAAATATTCCTATTTCTGTACCAAGCTAATCTGTTACACAGGATAGGCAAGTTTTGTTGACATAATTGGATTAAGGTTAAGAATTGCCAAAATAGATACTGGGTTTAATTTCAAGGAGTGTATGCAATAGCAGTGCTAAAGTAATTTCCAAGCTATATTTAGTATGCCTTTATGCCTGACCATCTTTACTGGTTAGATACAGGCACATGACCATTGATTTGTGGCACTGAGAGAAAACATCAATACTGTTTATTCTGCTTCATTAGTATTGATCCATCCATCCTTCCACCCACCAGAAATGCACAAAGACCTCCCATCAAGAAGGAGAGGTCGTGGGAAACCAGGTGCCAGGGTTGCCAGGGGGAGGGGGCGCGGCAGGGGGCAAGGGGTGCCGGGCCTCATGCAGATCAAGCAGGAACCTGTAGACACCACCATCTACATCAAGTCTGAGCCATCTGACATGTACTGCCCCTCCCCAGTCAAAAAGGCTGAGCGAATCAGGTGAGAACCTTCAGAAACACGTGTGTGTGTGTGTGTGTGTGTGTGTGTGTTTACCTAGTTGCAGTTTTACAGGGCCTGGGCATACGCTCGTGTGGTCCCATTTCCGAATCTGCATTTATCCAACTTTTCCTTAAAGCTTTGCACACTCCTCGCCGATACTACATCCTCACTTAGTCTGTTCCAAACCTCTATATTTCTTTGCGGGAAGCTATATTTCTTATGTCTCTCAAGTATCTTCCCTTCCTCATTTTTTTTCTATGTCCTCTTGTGTTCCTGGTGGTAATTTCTTCTTGTAGTAGTAACTCCTCATTATCTACTTCTTCCATTTTGCTAAATAATTTGTAGATTTGTATTAGGTCTTCCCTTTCTCTTCTTTGTTCTAGTGTTAGTAAGTCCATTTCCTTTAGTCTTTCCTTGTATGTTAATCCCTCCCGCTAGTTTGTTTACATACCAGCATGGTTAACCATCATCACTTAATTCCTTCCTGAGTGTTGTTAATGTATATGAAGCAGCAGTAAGTACTACTGTTATACATAGTAGTTACTCTAGAAAAAGTTGCCGTTGTTGACATAGCAGTGATCACCACTTTGTTTATGTTTGCGGAGAGGTTTGGTCAACTTTAAAGTGGCAGTGTACCACTAAGACTTCACTAGCCAGTAAGCAAAAACTGAACCTTCACCTTATAAGACGCAAGGTGATTTTCTGGGTCTTTTTTCTGGAAAACAAGTGCGTCTTATAAGCCGTCAAATACGGTACTAAGTTTCATCCCCTACATGTATACATAAGTCCATATTACATTTGAAACAAATACAGAGAATCATATACTTGTATCCATTGCTTCAAAAAACAGTTGACATCACACAAAAAAATCAAGAGTTTCCTGTTCCCTTTCAGGCAGTATTTTCAGAGTCGAGAGCGGGGTCGTGCCCAACCCAAGAGGACTATAGGAGGAATACTGGAAGACGAGGAGATAGATGATCCAGACCTTCACCTTCTTGGCGATGAGCTCATGATGGTGCCGCCGCCTGGCAAGAAGTCATCCTTTGGGCCGTGCATCATGACCCCAGAACCTGAAGGCTTCATCTGCCCGAAGGCCACCACCAGCACCTCCTCCTCCTCCTCTTCCTCAGCTGGCAGGCCAAAAAAAAATGTCAGGATAAGGTGCAGTGCCAGGCTTTCTCCTAGTTCCCCCCCCCCCCCCCTTTCTCTCTCTCTCTCTCTCTCTCTCTCCTCTCTCTCTCTCTCTCTCTCTTTTTTTGACACACATTAAGTCTAAGTTAGATAAAAAAAATACATGATGATGATAGATGATACAAGTGCATACATTAGATAAAGAAATATATGATACCAGAAATGTAATGCTTATTGGAGATTTGAATTGGAAGCAAGAGAGTAAACTGAGAGTTGTTTGAAGCAGAAGATGGAAGGACATGAGTGAGTAGTTACTGGAACTGATAACCTCATGACTCAATGGGTAAAAGAGGAAACTAGAAAGGGAGGCAGAGATGAACCAGCAACACTGGAGTTAATATTTACAAAAGGGACTCAGACATCAGCAGGGGTGTAGAGTCGGGTACTTTTGCCCAGAGTCTGAGTCCCTCCAAGTGAGAAAAATGAGAAAAATCATCTCTCAAACAAACCATTTCATAATATATATCAAAGCATTTGTGATCAGTTTATGCATCATCTATTTTTGGGGTTTATATCATGGCACAAATTTGGCCCGTCGCTGCTACACAGTAAAGCCACAAATTTATCCCGTTGCTGCTACCGGGTTACTAGTTGAAGTTAATTTACTTAGTTGATTGGACAAATTGGATAGAAGTGACCATGGTGTGACAGAGGGGAGGAGGGGGCTGAGAGGACACAGTAAGAAGCTGAAGAAGGGAACATGTCTGAAGGATAAAGAGAAGTACAGTTTCCAATACAGAAGTGTAGATGACTGGAATGGTCTAAAGGAGGAGACTGAGGAGGCAGGGAGTGTCCATCAAATGAAGGAGAGGTTGGACAAATATAGACAAGGAGACAGGACTATCCAAACTTAGCTCAGGCCATGTAAACCACAAATAGGTAAATACAGAAGTAGAAGAAAGTTTGACAACAAAAAATTATATCAATGAAGTCCAGAGAGGGGACAAACTGCTGTAAGCATATTAAACTGTATCACTTCCCTGCCTGACCATTCAGTGTTGTATCACAGTTTAGGCACATTTCATATCTTCTGTGTCCTAACACACAGGCAGTTTCCACCTTTCTTTGCACTTGATTTGCTCACTCATTTGTTATCTGTCACTACATCAGCAAGACAGATTAGATGTTTTCCAAGTATTTGAGACCTTTTAATAGTGAAATTTAGTTAAAAAATGAAAAAGTAGAAAAGTCCAAACACTTACTTCATACTAGCATTGGAGAAACAGGGTTGTTCCTCACACTGGTGAGCTTGGGATACCCATTTCCTGCTGGGAAAAGAGGGACCATAAAGCATTTTGTAATCAAGAACTAGTACATTAAATTAACATATACCAACAATTTTATGTAGTGTGTGTGTGTGTGTGTGTGTGTGTGTATATATATATATATATATATATATATATATATATATATATATATATATATATATATATATATATATATATATATATATATATATATATATATATATATATATATATATATATATATATATATATATATATATATATATATATATGTCAGTCAGTCAGTCTGTATCACCTTGAGGTTGTTGGATAACTTTTGTCAAAGATGACACACATCAGCCTTTGAACGCTCTTTTCCTTACAGAAAGAAGCTTATTGTGCAGGAGGTAGTCTACGAAGAGGTCCAGGATGATGACGACAGTGGTACTAATGGCTCTTGTGAGGTAAGCAGTATTGTAGCTTGGCATGTGGTACAATAACACTGTCTGGTCTACCTTTTCTACTTTTTCATTTACAACAGCAGAAGACTGGACTTTCTTTATCCTCCATATGCCTTGCACAGTTATAGTATTAAGCACTTTATACAGTGTTCAGCAATATTAGAGGCATGGGCATTGGAAATACACTTTCTGCAGCTCATCATCATTAATAGTAACCTTTCTTACAGAAGCAAGGAGGGTCATGAGATGATGATGATAGCTAATAAAAGTGTAGGTGATAAACAGGGAGGGAGAGGGAGGCGATGTAAGGATGTTTTTCTTGAACTGAAAATAATCATTGTTTACAGGAAGGATTTATTGTATGTCCTCACCATGACCGAATATTGAAATTTGCGCCAAGCCGCCATGATGCGCGGCACAAGCTGTCATGATGCGCGGCACAAGCCGTCACGATGCACAGCACAAGCCGCCATGATGCGCAGCACAAGCCGCGAGAGCCCTTACTTTAGCATACGACGCCATGTTGTTACAGGGCAAGTGCTATGTTTACGTTGTGGATGTGGATACGGGCAACTGACCTTGGCCGTGTGTGACCCACACCCGGAAAAGTTGGATTTGCCAGTTGTCCAAGTGTGATACTGCCTTAAGGCAGCGAGGCCACTGACCGGGTGAGCGCCGGCAATGACGTCATCGGACTCCCAGCGAATCATAAGCGTGTTTTCAGAGCTCAACCAATCGTTTTTTTTTTTTTTTTTTTTTTTTTTTTTTTTTTTTTCCCCCAGTAATTATCAAACCCAAAAGTCAGACCCACGCATGCACCAAATAATTTTTTTCACATTGGTTACTTTATTCAATTAGCGTGAATTCAGTTAGCGCGACTGCGTTCATCCACCTAATTCTCGCGCTAAATGGGGCTCTACTGTAGTATATACCTTTCACTGCTTTATTCCCAAGAAATCAGGTCCTTGTTCACTAAAGCCTCCTTTGACCACTAGCATACTTAGAGATGTCAAACGTCGTAAACGGCAGGCTTGGCTTAACTATAGATGCTCATTCAAGGTTTGGTAGATCATCTTCTATCGCCTTAAGGTTATAGTATGTTTTTAGCGGCTTGTTCCTAGAATTTAGAGAAATTGTCCATCAATCAGTCATTAATTATGAAACTTCTTAACCCGGTAGCAGCGACGGGCCACATTTGTGGCTTTACCATGTAGCAGCGACGGGCCAGATTTGTGCCATGAAATAACACCTCCAAAATAGATGATACATAATCTGATCACAAATGCTTTGATATATATTATGAAATGGTTTGTGTGAGGGATGATTTTTTCTCATTTTCCTCGCTTAGAGGGACCATTAAGAAACATGATCCCCGCTGCTACCAGGTTAAGTATCTGCTGGTCACCCTGATGTGAAGTGTTTTCACACTTACCTCCATCATAAGGTTCAGCATCTGACTGTTAGGCCATTATATAGTGGGGACAGATGGTGTCTTGAGGCAGCAGATATGGCAAACCATTTTGCTTGTGCTTTTTCCACTGTATTTTCTAAAGAGTTCTTGCTTAATCCTTATCCTATCCAGCATTGCAATGATAAATTTATATTCAATGTTTATAGTTTCAACATCTTTCAAACTGAGAATATTTTAAAGTAAAGGAAGTAAAAAGGGAAAGGGAAAAGAAATATAGAGAATGCAAAAAGAAATTAAAGCAAGCAATAAAGGAAAGTAAGAAGAGAGTTGATGAAGACTTTGGAAAAAGACTAAGTGAAAAATATAAAGGAAACAGAAAATCATATTGGAGAGAAGTAAAAAACAAAAGAAATGCAGAAAATATCTCCACAAGGAAAATAAATGAAGTTATGGATGAGAATGGAAAGATGTTGAAAGACGGGGAAGCTGTGAAAGAGAGATGGAGAGAATGTTTTAAAAACTTAATGAATTTTAAAGATGGAGGTCCAGCAAAAAATGTTTGAAAAAAGGTTTATTTATAATTTGTATATCTTGAGAAGTGCTTGTGTCAACTGTATTGATTTATCTTAAAATCTTACCCTTAACAACCTGTCATATGGTTCATCTTCAGGTTAATGAGAGTGAGAGAAGAAACAGCCTAGAGGATGGAGAGGGCATGGAGGATGGTGCGCTGGGAGAGACCATAGAGGTGAGTCTGCCTCAGGGCAAGAAGAAAACTACAAATGGGGAGTGATGTGAGAGGTGAAGTGGCAAGATTTCCACATCACAAGTAATTTAAAAACTCGCTTTCTCGTATAGATGAGAACTCCATACGACTCAGAAAATATTTACTGTCTGAACTTTTGAGGGTTACTTCTGGTTACATCACAAACATACTATTCTTTGTTGCTAAGATTTATCTGAAGATTGAGTATCCCCTTAACTTTAAAAGAACCAGAATATAAAATGTAAGACCACCAAATGTCTGAGTTTATCTATCTATCTATATCTCTTGACGCCTTGCTCCCTCGCCGGAACTTCCCTCCAGGGGGTGGCCGCGGCAGAAGTGTCTCCATCTCTCCCTGTCCAGGCACTCCCTCTCAGCACATTCAATCCTGCTATTTCCAACTCTCACTCCAATACTCACTCACCCTATTGATCCACTTCACAGGTGGTCTTTCCCTGACACCCCCTCCCTCGATCCTTCCCTCATGCCCTCTTCACGAATTCATTCTCCCCCATCCCCATCACATGTCCAAACCATCTCAATGTACCATGCTTCACCCACTCTACACTCCACTCCTTTTGCTGTCGCCCCCATACCAAACTGCTCATACACACATTCATTACTTTCTCCATCCCATCCTGACACGCTACATGCACCTCTTATATAACTCATTTCCACTTCATGTATTCTCGATTGCTGTACTGCATTCCATGTCCACGTCTCTGATGCATATGACAGAGTTGGCAGGATAATACTGTTCCTTATTCCCCTCTTTATCTCCATGCTTACACTTCTTCCTTCCATAACTCTCTCCAATGCACCCACCACCTGTCTGCCCTTCACTGCTCTTTCCCTCACCTCACCTTCCATACTGCCATGATTACATAAAACTGTCCCTAAATATTTAAACTCGGTCACCTCCTCCATTCTCTCCTCCCCTAACCTTATCCTACTCTTCGTTGTACCCTCTGCTCTGTGGCCACTGTCATCCAATTTCTCACTTGCTAGTTCCTTCCTACCCTTTTCCTTCTCATTCCCCTGAGTTTATAGGATTTCATAAGATACTTTGTACTCTCTTTAGCAGTGAAATGTAATTAATTCTTTACATTGTCTTTCTTGATAGCTCTCAGAGGAAGATGACGTAAGTAGCTAATGTTCAGACGACTTACTTTCTATTTATAGTTATTTGTGCATGTCTTAGGATCTTAGGAGTATGTCGGACATTTGACCCAGTATACATCAGTGACGAAAAACAATACCCCACTTGTTTACTTTTTTTGTTTGCACCAGGGACATATTTAGGGTCTTGAAACACTGGAGGCTTAGCCCACCTCAATAATCTTTAGATATTCCCCAGATGGAATTCACCGGATGGAATCAAACCAAATATTATCAGTATGAGACCCATCAGTCTAAATACAAACTAGAAATAAAAGTTTGTGTCGGCCCTAGGCAGGCTTATTTTAATTTTTGTAAAAAAAAAGAAAAGCCATTTGAGATCTAGGGCTATTCATAAAACATTTAGGGCTATGGGCCACTTTCACAGTCACTTTGCTTGTTTTGATTGTTACCAATGGCGGCGATCGACGCTATAGTTTTCTACGTGAAACTGGCCTTTGGGGTAGTCGTGGTTGCAGAGGAAGCGAGGTGTTGAGAGTGTGTGCCAAGGTGCGGGGCTTGGGTAACCCCGCAGCCACCACTACCCCATCGGCCAGTTTTACGTGGAAATACTTTAGCGCCGATCGCCGCCATTGGTAACGATCAAAACAAACAAAATGACTGTGAAAGTGGCCCTATATTCAGGCCTAACTACACCAATGGTTTGCACTTATGCAGAATGCCGGTCATTAGCCACCATTGACTTTGTCCTTAAACTCGCACACAAAGCTCATTCTCGGTGCTCTTTTAGGTCGTGGTGTGTAGCCGTGTATTTTGTTGGTTAGCTTATCCTCATCTCCACAGGCTAATGTTGCTCTGTCATTTGAACATGTATCACAGTTATCTTGGACTAAATTCAGTCTGAAGCTTGAAATAATAGTACAATGAGATGGATGAGTGGAACAAACTGAGCAGTTATGTAGTTGTTACAAACTTAATGATATTCTTAACCCAGCAGCAGCGACAGGCCAAATTTGTGGCTTTACCATGTAGCAGCGACGGGCCAAATTTGTGCCATGATATAAACCCCCCAAAATAGATGATGCATAATCTGATCACAAATGCTTTGATATATATTATGAAATGGTTTGTGTGAGGGGTGATTTTTTCTCATTTTTCTTGCTTAGAGGGACCATTAAGAAACATGATCCCTGCTGCTACCAGGTTAAATGGAGGCTAGATATATTTATGGATGAGGAGGGAAGTTAGAAAATAACCCTTTGCAAGAGTTGCCATCTGACACTCTGGCCTCTTGTAGTCTCCTTATATCCTTGTTTATCCTTGTGTAAGTGGCGTTCCATGATTACCTGCCTGTCTGTCTGTATGTATATCTACCTTTATAGATATTATCGTCAGTCCATCAATATCTTTCTATGTTTTGGAGTGACTAGGAGTTGATTGTAAACTTAATTTACTGGTGATATGCTTTGTTCTGCAACAGGTGATGGAGTTTCCTCCTATCAAGAAAGACCCCTCCAGCCACAAGAAGCCTGGGCGGCGGTCACAACCCAGGTGTTCTGAGGAGGAGGGTGGTATTCCCTGCCAGGAGTGTGGCAAGGAGTTCAGGTCAGTTACCACAACTTCATTCACTCACCTGCCAGAAGAGATTTAACATTAACCTGGTAGTAGCGACGGGCCAAATTTGTGGCTTCACCGTGTAGCAGCGACGGGCCAAATTTGTGGCTTCACCGTGTAGCAGCGACAGGTCAAATTTGTGGCTTCACTGTGTAGCAGCGACGGGCCAAATTTGTGCCATGATATTTACCCCCCAAAATAGATGAGACATAATCTGATCACAAATGCTTCAGCTTCATTTTCCCCCCTTGGTTCTCTGGTTTATGCCCTTAATCTCTCCCTGTTATCACCAGTCCCACTAGCAGCAGCAGATGAAATAATCACACCAAAATCAGGTAGACACAACAAAAGTAATACAAATACTCGATGCTCACACGCTAGCCATTGTATTAACAAACACTCGGTGCTGTTGTAATGATAGCAAATCAAACCACTTGACCACTAAACTTTGTATCCATGAATCTTGGTTCTGCAAACTCGGTGCGCCCCACGCCGTATCTGGGATCGCCACGTGTGCCAAATTTCAAATGGACTTTTGCACCTTTCTTAGAATATAACAAGTTTTCAGCCATAAACTCAACAGAATCGTCATGTATTATATATGAAAACATGCAGAATTGAATGGTGCACATAAAGAAACTCACTACGGCCAGGCCAGAACAGCACCCCACGCCGTATCCGGGATCGCCGCGCGCACCAAATTTCAAATGTCGCTATTGAATATAACAAGCTTTCAGCCATAAACTCAACAGAATCGTCATGTATTATATATGAAAACATGCAGAATTGAATGGTGCACATAAAGAAACTCACTACGGCCAGGCCAAAACAGCACCCCGTGCCGTATCCGGGATCGCCGCGCGCGCCAAATTTCAAATGCCGCTATTGAATATAACAAGCTTTCAGCCATAAACTCAACATTATCATCATGTATTATATATGAAAACATGCAGAATTAAATGGTGCACATAAAGAAACATAAATTAATTGATAATTTTGAGACGTAAGCATAAAATATAAAGATAAAATAACTTGTATATTGGCACGTAAGGACACAGTATAGCGTCCTCGTGTTGAAGGGGTTAAACTGTATGTGATATTTTGTAGCCTTGAAATGCCTAGACATACATGTAAGACAAACAGTTATGTTAGAATAGGGCAAAGAACAGTAAAGGTTAAAAGGGATTTTAAATGTTGTGGCTGAATTACTCAACTCTTTATCTGGTCTATGCTTACCGTTTTTTAATTTTTTTCAGATCTGTTACAACTCTTCGTGTTCACGTCAAAACCCATTTAGAAAACAAAGATATTCCTTGTCCATATTGTGACGAGACCTTCCCTCAGCGCCACGTCTTGCACCAGCACCTTGTAAATGCTCATGAACAGTCAATTAACCTCACATGTCCTGTGTGTCAAAAGGTAAGGTATTTTCCCCTTGGCAGCTTGATCCATTTCAGTGGTGTGAAGCATTCATTGGACTATACTTCTCAAATAAAAAAGTGCACATTTAAGGCTTGACTAAATAGGCCTTTACATTCATGCCAATGATGTTCTCCAACAGGTTTTCACCAGAACCGACTCCTTGAAGTCACACATGGTGAGGATGCATGAGGAAGATGGTGGACTTATGTGCTATATTTGTGGCAAAAATTTTCCCAGTCAAGGACAGCTTGAAATGCATGTCAGGGTTCACACAGGTGAACGACCCTTTAAATGTGAAATCTGTAGTAAAGGATTTGTGCAGAAAGTGCACCTGCGCACACACTTACGAACAATGCACAACATACAAGAAATCCAGAACACACCGTGCCGAATATGCAATGCCATGCTAGACGGCCGGGCAGGTCTCAGGGAACACTACAACACCATACATGGGCTCACCAACAGCCAGTACAAGTCAAGAGTGGCCAAGCTGAGGAAGGAAGGGAAGATACCAGAGTTACCACCCCCTGTTGTGAAGGAGGTTGACCCCTCCCTCAACTACCACAAAGTCAATGTGTCAGAGGTGGTGTCCCAACCCACCACGCACACAACTGTCACCCGTAGCAAGACCTTCACACGCCGCAAGAGTGGCACTTTTCTAAGAAAGGTGCGAAAGTCCATGGCATCCACGGCGCGGGTCATCAACAGTGGGACGAGTACAGCCTTCGAGACCATGACTGTCAAGGTGGAGCCAGGCGACGTGCCCAAGCGGAGGGATCAGGAGGAGCTAAACATTGTGGAGTCAGCCTTCAAGGTAATTAAGGAACTATTTCGTGTGCTTCAGGGCATAATGTAATACTTTTAAGACTAATGCTGTGTAGTAGTAGACTTCTTGAACTTTTATGTATAGAGCTTTTCACAAACCCACCTACATAATATCTAGAAATTTTCTTTACACTAGCAAACTCAGGAGCATTTGAAGCATGTCACCAAGTCTCATTTTTGTTTTCTTCATGCAAATCAAGTTGACTCAACACGCTGCTGCCCAGTCATGTAGGGCATGCAACATACAGTATTAGGGCTGCCTTTAAAGTATGTGAGATTCCTGCATGTATGTTTTTAATCTTAAAAGATTCTGGAGCAAGAAAGAACTACTAAAATCAGTGTACATATGTTGACCCGGTAGCAGCGACGGGCCAAATTTGTGCCATGTTCTGAAGTGAAGTGTATTTTAACATTTAAGTTTTTGTTTAAATCCAGCAAAATGATGTTTAAATATCAGACCAGACATGCAACACATGACATGATGCATTACATTAAACACTTGATTGTTTAGGTTGCAGAGCAAATGGACCAGCTGGAAGGCAACGTCCCGGGGAGCACCACCATCCTAGTGGCTGGCGAGGACTCTGCCACCACTGGTGTTTATTATGCCATCCCGGTGATGATGGATGAGAACACCAACACAAGCACTGTAGACTCCTCCCCTCAGACCTTCCTCACTAACACCACCAGCACCACTTCTTCGCATCAGGACACAGCCTCCACCAATACCAGCACCATCACTACCAATGGAACTGCAATATCTTCACCCTCTGAGGGACCATCTAGCCTCCAAGAGGTTAACTTGGAAGATGAGGACTTGGACGATGAATATGCACAGTTTGCCGCTGAACACTCGCACCTCGGCAATGACGGGTTTGACTCCGACAGTTTGGGAGGAAAGGGATCCATCGTGAAGGCAGAACCGCTGCCTCTCTTTACAGACCCCAGTGATCCTTCACAGACAGAAACAGTAGAGATGTTTACTATGTAGTTTCTTAGGTGTGGATGATATATTTTATACATGCGTGTGAGAAGTACATTATGCACTGTACAGGTGGATTGTCTTAGGAGCCTTCTGTTGCTGTATCTGTGCTGGACATAGCCATCTAAAAGTGGTCTCCTACGTTGAAAGATTATGATCTGTAATGATGAATTCAAATGGTACTTAGTTTTCAAGTTGGTGTTTTTACATTTAGCTCACCACCAAAGACGTGTAAGTACTTTTACCAGATAATTTTTACCAGATTATTTATGGTTTGTCATAAATTGATAGTGATAGTTTACATTTGTAACAATTCTTTTACATGTTTTAGTTCCAAGTATAGATGCAGATGCTGGTTCAGTCATGAATAGACAAATGAACATGCCTTTCTAATGTACATTACATTAGAACATTCCCTACCAGAAAACACACATTAAAATATTCCAGTTGATTGACTAAAGTTTGAGGACACCCAGTAAAGTTATCTCCTTAAAGTTTATATGGTGTATTGATTATATAACAGTTTCACTATAGCAGATTATCTGATAAGTAAATCCTTTAACTATAGGCAATTACTATAGGACACTGCTTGCAGTGTGCTGTCACAGTAAGATACTTTTTCAAGACATCCTGTGAGATTGATACAGTTCATAATTATATGAGAAATATTATAAATGTAGATAACATGAGGGTTACAAAGCTAAATAGTATGGAAGATACACTTTCTACTATCAATAACACTGACCACTGGAAAACAAAATATATCTCAGCAATGACACATTGCATCAGCACACTTGTCAGGTCATAAGTTAATAAAATACATTTGTATTGGGTCTGAAATTAAGCACATTTACTAAAATCAGTTGATATACTGTGGCAAGATGCCTGCCACTCATAAGGGCAGAAGCATTACCGGTGTTACATGTAAAGTGATGCTCCACTGTATGACTTGTCAATTTTCTATGAATCTATCTATCTATCTATATCTCTATTGCCCTGTCCCCTCACAGGAACTTCTCCCAAGGGGGTGGTCATGGCAGAAGTCACAATTATCAATCTGATAAAATCAATAATTACCTTTGACAACCTTGAACCTCAACCATATTCATTTATTCACCAATTCATTTTTTGAGCTATGCTTAAAACAAGTGGTGTGCAGTGGTACATCCTGCAGTGTACTTGTAGGATATAAGGGTCAATAATAGTCAACTATTTTTATGAAGGTGGAATTTCAAACATTTAAATATGTTTGTAGGTTATTTATATATGTAAATTATTTTGAGGTGTGGACTCCAGAATGTAATTCTTGTACACTACTGTCAGTCTCGTGGTCATATGATAACTTAAGTAGGTCACCATTTATACATTTATCTGTTCATTTAAAGTCACCAGAGTAAAATAATTTGAGATCTGCTCTATCAGTTTTAAACCTGTAAAAAAAAAAATGGAGTATCCTTGAGTGGGATTTTTTTTTTACAAGCACCAGCAAGTTCTAACCAGCTGGGGTCTGAAGCATGTTTTCAGACGACGTCTACACACAGACAGGGGCGGCTGGGAATAGCTAACATCTTGGTCTTGATAGAGAACAAAACAAGGACAGTCATCCTCAGACTCTGACTCTATTTAGCGTTAGTTAGGCCACACTTAGATTATGCTGTCCAGTTTTGGTGCCCACACTGCAGAATGGACATCAACTTGCTAGAATCAGTTCAGGAGGATGACCAAGATGATTCAGGGGCTGAGGAACCTCCCATATCAAGATAGGCTGAAACATCTAAACTTACATTCACTAGAAAGACGAAGAGTGTGGGGAGATCTGATAGAAGTATTCAAATGGGTCAAGGGTTACAACAAAGGCGATATAAGTAAAGTACTGAGAATTAGCCAGCAGGATAGAACATGCAGTAATGGATTTAAATTAGAAAAATATAGATTTAGGAGGGAAATAGGCAGGCATTGTTTTAGTAATAGGGTGGTGGGGGAATGGAACAGACTCATCAATCACATAGTGAGTGCAGGGACGATAGCCTGTTTTAAGAGTAGACTGGATAGCCACATGGACGAGGATGACAGATGGTAGTGAGGGGGAATCTGAAGCTGCCTAGTGTAGACCATTAAGCCTCTTGCAGTTTCCCTATGTTCTTATGTCCTTACATGAAGTTGGCCAGCGTAAGGGTCTCCTGTAGCAGCACCACATCCAGCCCCTCCTGAAAGATGGCCTGCAGCACCTCGTGACGCTTGGGTCGCAGGCCCTGCATGTTCCACTGCAGCACCCTCAGACACAGCGCCGCAGAGGGAGCAGAAGGAGTGTACCGCTCACTGCGACTCTCCATCTTGGCGAGGTGCTTCAGCTGGGTGGAGGGGTTGCTGGGCATTCTCCCTCAGTGGTGATGGTGGTGGAAGGGGGTTGTGGGCACCCTCCATGGTGGCCACGAGCACCTCGTTGCGCAGGAGAGTGTCGAGGTCACTGTCGCTGGAGGGAGGGTGCTGGCGGTCAAGTAGCCACCTCATGACCTGCACCACGCACACGAGGATGGCGTTGAGGACCATGCACGTCTCCTTGCTGAGGCTGATGTCGCTATTGCCCCTCGCGGTGTTGTTGGTGGGCCTGTCTTGTGGTGGGGCTATGCACTGCGTGGAGGGCTCCTCGGTGGGCGGGTCACCACTCGCTTTGGTGCGGTGTCCGCATCGCCTGTCCCCCCTCCTCTGAGGTCGAGGGGTGAGTAGGGGGGGTAGAAGACGAGCAATGCGGCGTTCTTGCCTTTCCAAGGCCCAGTAAATACTGATGCCACGGGCTGAGTGCAGCGTTCCCAAACTCTAAGTCTATATATACACCAAGTCAAGTCATCCGCAGGTTTGTGGGAGGAGACACGGCCGAGGCGTGGTTTATGCGTGACACTGCTTGGAGCCAAACTAGGAAAGGCGGACTAATTTAAATCCAGCTCTAATCAGTCTGCCTTTGATTGAGTAGAGACAATTGTGCGAGACGATCCCTATAAGGTATGTCACAGAACCCAATTATTTTCTTAGTCTACTTTTTCTGAACAGCTTCTAAAAGTCTAACATCACCCAAATATCCAGTAAATTACACCACAGAAGTGTAGTCAAGGATTGGCCTAATATGCAAAATAAAAACTGCTCATAAAATCTGGAGTTCTACAATTAAATAGTTCCCTTAATACTATAACTTATGCCACTAGCTTTGCCTGCAATCTCTCTCACATGAAGATGGAACTCGAGAGAAGAATCAGTCCTGACCCCAAGATCTTTGTGGTTGTCAACATCTAAAATGGGTTGCTCACCAATGAAGTACTGCAAGAGAACAGGTGCATCTTGAAAATTCCTACAAAAGTTCATTCTGACACATTTGCCATTTGTAAAAGACAAACCCCAAGATCTACTTGTATTAAAGAGTAGGGTAATATCTCTCTGCAGATGAGATGGGAAATGAAATGGTCAGATTTCGAGATTTACAATTCAAACCGGAAACAACATGACTGATATAGATAAGAAATAGCAAGGGACCAATCACTGAACCCTGTGGAACACTGCTACCAACCTCACCTTTAGAACTCATAGCCATGCACAGCCACTTTCATTTCCCTGCCAATCAAGTAATCACTCAGCTACCCCAGCAAACAGCCTTCAACTCCAATGCTAGCTAACATCCTAAGTAACAATCTATGGTTCACAACATCAAAAGCCTTCTTAAAGTCAAAAAATATAATATCCACTGAAATTTTTTTATCATAGTGATCAGTAACATGGTCATAAGTGTATAATGATTGCTCAGACACTGACCTGCCTGATCTAAAACCATACTGATGAGGTGAAAGTAATTGACTATGTTCCAAAAAGGCAGACAATTGAGAAACTATAATTCTCTCAAAAGACTTTGAGCACACAGATGTCAAGCTTATGGGTCTATAATTAAGAGGATCAGAATGAACTCCCCCTTTAAATAGTGGCATTACATTAGCATCTTTCCAGTCTGAGGGGACACACATTGATGAAAGGGATTTTCTGAATAGTACAAGAACCTATCCCCAGTAGTAGTCACAAGTTCCAGGTCTTAATTTCTTTAATGTGTTGTATAGTAGTTGCTACACCAATATTCTCAAGAGTTATGGAACTTTTCATGCAACTTGGAGAGGTTTGAAATAATTACCTTTATACTACAATTGTCTTTTATTCAGTAGGGACTTATAACTCATCTTCCCATGCATGCTGATGAGAACATAGTGTGTACCTAGTGTAAGACTTGTAATGGTTAGAACAGATCACTTTCCTGCACTGTCACATTAATGTCTCAGTCAGCAGAACATGCACAGAGTTATTCACTTACTGTCCTTGCTTTTGTTTCCATTTTCCAACTTTCTTTTCTTCAATACACTAAAATACATTCATGGATGGATACTTGTATCCATGATAATTGGCTTTTGAAGGCAATCATCATGTAAAAATGTCAATTTTACAACAGCCATAGTCTCTGGGAAGTTCTCAGGTTATCACATTTTTGTTGTCCATGTTATTTAGTACATGTTGTATTAGAATGCACATCTTTGTAACTATATGTGAGATAATTAAGCATAATTTCTTGGCAGGAAGCCATCAAAGCAAAATCAAAAGGCCTACCAGAATGCTGCTCCAAAGGCCATCCCAACACATTAACTGTATTTTCTGCCTCATGATATCAGTTCTGCTCTCAGTCATAATTACCTTACAATAAATAATTACAATTTTACAATTATATACCTATATACAGCAGGGATGATTATGGTATGTGTGAACATCACTGTGGGGGAATGTTGTGATGGAGTGCAGCAGGGGGGCTGTCTAACCACTAACCACCGTGGCAAATGAGGCTCCAATGTCATGTGTAGAGCTGGCCATTGAGTGAACACAACAGTGACTATGAACAGCAGCAATAACTATTTCATAGATGAAAGACACTATACTGACATACAATGTCATAACTGAAACAAACGACTCTCCAACACAAGGTAGGCATAAAATACATTTCATTAATATTAGTCAAATGGGATAATGTTTGAAACCTGTAATGCACTTCTCAATGACTCTAAAAACATTGCTGCAGGTACACTATTGAAGTTTCATAAGTGGCAATAAGGTTTTTATAATCTGTTACCTGGTTCCAGCAGCTCTAGTGTGTGTCTTTTTCTTGTAGTTGAGTTTTCACTACACAAAACTAATTTGTCGAACCAAAACAACTTTTAAGCATTTCACTGACCTGCTTCCAATATATTTCATCAATGCAAAGAAATAATACAACCCACATGCAGGTGTTGACCAAACCTAATGAATGTTCAGTGAGGGGGAGCCACAAGTCTATGTGTGTAGGTACTATTTGAGTAGTCTGCCTCACAACACACATTAACAACTCCACAAAAGTAACTATGGCTACTCAGGTACTCTAGGCTAATAATGCAGAGTAAAGATACATTACCACCTCAACTCTATGGATCATAAGTTCACAGTACTACATGCATATTGGTAATGCTTTTTAAATAGCTTGAAAATTAACTTTTCTTCCCCTGTCTGCTACTTGTTACATCTATCTGCAATATGAACTATAAAATATTTCAACTGTAAGCTGTGGTACGTGTTTAGTTTCATGTACTGTTTTATAATTATTTTATACTCTTATTAGATATGTAATGGGTAACAACACATTTTCTATGATGCAGTTCAGATAGCACCTTTTAAGTTCAGAATTTCCAGTTACAAATCATGAGTTTAATTAAATACAAGATGTTTTACAGCTGTGCCTTGGACTGTGTGCACTACAACTTTTGTTGTTTTCTGCCTCAACCTAACTTTGCATATCATCATATGTACAAGGATATAGACTACCACATTTATCAAAGTTACAAAAATAATCAAGCTTACAAAGCTTAGCACACACTATCTGATGACATACATTTATCTTTACAATAAATCTGTAGCTCTACTAAACATATAATGCTAAGCATAAAACCTTTTAAGTTGAATTAAAAAGGGGACCTAACAAATTGTCAAACAAACCATTTATAGGGCAATGACAATTTAAAAATAATGGCAATTCATAGAAAGTCAAGTTACTATGCCAACACTGATTCCCCAGTACTGTGTTCGGAAGGTCCATGACCAAGATTTTATCCATTTAGGGTCCATTTCGTCATCAACCCCTCTGGTGCCAGGAACAACGAGCATCAATTTTTCAGGATAGTACTTAAAATCAAAGGAAATGACAAGTGCAAACATCTTATTAAAAACTGGCAGCCACATGGTCCAACCAGACTGGGACGTAGATCCCTTCCAGTCAGTAAGAACTAAGTGTTGGATAGGCAGGATGATTCCAGCCTGTACCCAGGCAAGGGGGGTAACTCCCCACCTCCCTCTCACTGCCTCCCTCTATTCCAATGTCTTTTCCCAACTTTGACAGGCTATACCTCAGTAACCATTTGGTCTAGTTTGGGGTATAAGGTGTGTAAATTCAAGCTTTGAAACTTGGACTCAAAATTTTAATTTCTGTAAGAGCTGAAAAAATTACCATGATCTGTAGTCTGGGAGTCTCGAAGCATTGCATACCAGAGGGGTTAAGAAACTTTTCAAGGTCCCAAATGTTTTATATCCTGCTAGATATTGAATCCTTTGCATCACTGATTTATAAAAACTTGACACAGAATCTCAGGTTATATATATATATATATATATATATATATATATATATATATATATATATATATATATATATATATATATATATATATATATATATATATATATATATATATATATATATATATATATATATATATATATATATATATATATATATATATATATATATATATATATATATATATGTTATGTATGAATATTACAAAACTGAATATACATTTACTCTATCATACAGCACATGATGTGGAATAACATACTTTTATCAAGTTTGCTCTGGTACACAAACACAGCCCAATCCAAACCGCAAGTGAATTTAAAGCAAAGTTTAACAAATCGAGACAGAGATGAGACCCCATGAGCATAATTATTTCATCTTCTGTGTATTAAGACTACCTAGGTACACACACACACACACACACACACACACACACACACACACACACACACTGCCAGGCTTTACGGCCTGTGAGCCCGCTCAGGCCGGATTCTTTACGTTGACTAGGAGTGGTTACTGTCCCCCCTTGAGCAAGGGGGATGGGGTGTGTGGTGTGTGAGGTCCTGGCAGTACCCACAGATTGACGACAAAGAGCATTTGCTCATGTTGCGAGGGCACCTGCTGGTGATTACGAGTCCAACATGTGATCAGCCCGTGGTGGTGAATTACACACATAACTGCTGGGAAGTGCCAATAAATTGGGGGCAAACTATCCTTGTTTGGACCCCCCCCCCCAGTCTTCTTCTTTGTCTGCGTGCCGGTCAAACAAGACCGCCAGCTTGAAGTCCAAGGAATGTACTTTCATATGCCGTTTGGTTTATTGATCTAGGTTTTTTTTTTTTTTTTTGTTTTTTTTTTGGCAAATATTTTCCCAGGGGCAACTTTTGCCCAAATATTCCAGGCTGCAGAACAAGACCACTGAAATATGGCAGGGGTTAAGGGATTAAGAATTAGCCTGCAAGTTCTTTTGATAAAAGTTTTCATATTGTTCTAAGAGATGAGTTTACACAGACATTATTTGTGAACTCTAATGCTGAGAACTCACAGAAGCCTGTCTTGTAGCCCTCTTGCTACCCCTCAGGGAATTTTCCAACAACCTATACAAACACGGTAATTTACATCTTTTTGTCTTTACAATTTCCTTGAATTTAAAATTCAGTTACAAATGTATAATATAATACAAGGTTTCTTGTAATAAACCATTGTTTTGTCTGCCAAGAGATCATGATTTATAACTTTTAATTTGACCTGATAAAAATGTACTTTGATAAGGTCTGATAATCTTGGGCTGCACTAAAATTAATATTATGTAGTGTGAAAATGAATGATGATTCTAAAATATGTAATCATGGGTGACACAAAGTGTGATATTGCTGACTTTTCTGTATTTACTCTTTAGTAAGTGTCAATAAGGAGAAAAGTATTGTACATATATGTTTATTAATAAAAAAAAGCATGGTGAAAGGGCAGGGATTAGAGAAATACTGAACCTTCAAGAGAAAACTATTGCAACACATACATAACATGTGCATAAAGAAATGAGAGGAAAGAGAAAATATACAAAAATTGTAAATATATTGAAAATTTTGGCATGAATATAAAGAAAAAAATTATGGGAGTGGCAGTGTTAAGAAAACTAAAATAAGTTCACTGTAAATACACAGAAACCCCTTAAATATAACTGAACATTGAGTGGTGATCTACTGAGAAAATTACTGAGATAAAGTGAGGCAGAAAACAAGACCATTTTGAGCCTGTTAGATAACTGTTCACTACCCTGTGCAAGAACAGACCTTGGAATATTATGCCATGAAAGATTGTGAGACACACAATAAGGAAAAAAGGAGACAAGAATAAAAAAAATGGGGGTGGGGGGGGCAGACTGAGAATGCCAACAGCTCTTTAATACAATAGCACTCTACTTTCACATCATGAAGGCAAATACGTCTCCTTAAAGATTACTTTATCATCATCCTAATTATGAGAAAAGTTAAGTAACTCCTTTAAATGTTGGCCACAAACTGGCTTTTGGGCTCACAAGATCTGAAAATGTCTTGTATCAATCATGAAGCTTCAGGCAAGGTTTCAGGTGAAGACAAAAAAGAAAATAATGACACAGTACATACATAATGTATACTAATGATTACCACCTTGACCTCGGTGCAGTTTTTATTTTCTATTAGCTAAAAAATTTCTGTATAGTAAGAAAAGAATTACCCATCACTCAGCTTCAAATGCTTTGGAAATGATTGTAAATTCAAACTGCATTCTATCAAACATGATTCTACAAGTAGATAAAAAGGGTATCTGTGAAAATATTACTTTCATTGGTGAAAGCTATTTTGACTTATTATATTAATTCTCTTAAATAAGATGATGTTTGATGATCCCTTACACTAGTGACAGCTACTTAGATTTCCAACTTAAAAATATAACAGCTGAAAATCTGAATGCATTACAACCACCACCACCCTCCCTCCTCCCTCCTTTCGAGGCAAGAAATAAACCACCACCAAACGCACGCTAGACGGGTATTCAGGCCACTTAACCCGGTAGCAGTGACGGGCCAAATTTGTGGCTTTACTGTGTAGCAACGACGGGCCAAATTTGTGCCATGATATAAACCCCCCAAATACATAATCTGATCACAAATGCTTTGATATATATTATGAAATGGTTTGTGTGAGTGGTGATTTTTTCTCATTTTTCTCGCTTGGAGGGACCATTAAGAAACATGATCCCTGCTGCTACCGGGTTAACGTAGTGGCATTGCAATACAACAATACGTGCATATGGCAAGGACTGAGGTAGGAGACTGGAGAGAGGCAGTGTGAGGGGAGGGTAGACAACAATGAGATCATGAATTCAGCCATGGTGGTGGCTGATTTGAACTGGGCACACAGGATTTTTTTCAGTTACATAGATTCAAAATTTCCTCGTTATACACGAATGTGGGTAGAGGTTCAATCGTGTTGTTAGATGTGAATTCATTAAATGTGAACTCATTAGATGCAAGATCTTATTGTAATGGCCATTTTTATATGTGTTATTCCCTTAAGAGGAAAATTTGATTAGCATGTGAAAATTTTGTTCATTGGAAACTTCCTAAGCTGAATTTTGGTGGCAGGCAGCACTGTATCCGGGGTCTTAGCACGAAGGAAACAAAAGTGCAATACATGTACATCTCATTTCTCTCTCTCTCTCTCTCCCTCTTTTTTTACAGCAGAGGAAACAGCTCAAGGGTAAAAAAAATAAAAAAAAATAAAAATAAATAAATAAAAAAAAAATTTAAAAAAACACTACTTGTTACTCCCACATAAAGCACTCAGAGGAGTGGCCAAAAGAGAGGTCAACTTCAGAAGGAAAGGGTCCTGATACCCTCCTCTTGAAAGGAATGTGAGGCAAAGTACTACAATATTTTATTTAAATAATAAAGAAAGCTTTGCTCACTTTGCTTTATTTCTTGCAAAAGGTCTCGGCTACATGCATTTTTTAGTTGACCTAAAATTGCAGACATCGAACTATATATTTTTTATTATGTAGGTTTCTATGGAACCTAATATGCAAATTTCTTATATGTGAGGGTTTCTGTCATCTCTACTGTCACATACTGACACTATCTGTATATGATAAAAATAGAACCTGCAACTTTATTGCATCTGTGTGCAAACAGCTAAATTTGTTAAAGTAGCAGGATACATCTGAAACCTTGCCTTGCAATAAGCACAGAGTTGTGGTCAGTTGTGTTAGTCCATCAAGGCATGTGGGAGCCCCTACTGGGATGGCATTTGAGACTTATCTATCTTGACACAACTTGTCTGACATGCAGTGGTTACATTCACCACACTAGTAGGGGTCTTGACATCACTCTTTTAAAGTAAATACATCTGCCCATGTTACTATAAATGCACTTCTGAGATTCTTACTATTTACACACACACACACATACACACACAGGCCCTGTATGCTACAAATAGGTAAACACACACACACACACACACACACACACAAAGTTCCATAGTGCAATGGTTAGTACTGTCACCTCACAACTGAGAGGTCCCAGGTTCAATTCCTGAGCAGAGTGGAGATGGATGAACAGTCTTCTTTATCTGTACTGCTTCTCCATCCAGCAGTGAATAGGTACCGAGTATCAGTCGGGGGTTGTGTCCCACCTCCTGGATGTGTGTGTATGTGTGTGTAATTCACCTCTTGGTCTGCTGCGGGTCTCTTTCGAGACAGCCAGTTGTTCCCCTACGGAGGAGCACAAAGCTCATAGTACCGATCTTTGGGTAGAACTGAGACCACTCACACACAACACACCGCGACGAAGTCACAACTCCTTGCCTGACGTCGCGTACCTACTCACTGCTAGGTGAACAGGGCCTACACTTGAAAGAAGATAAACCCAACTTATCTCCACCCAGCCGGGGAATCGAACCCCGGTCCTTCTGGTTGTGAGCCAGACGCTCTACCCCTGAGCTACCGGGCCATGTGTGTGTGTGTGTGTGTGTGTCAGGTTTCAGTCATACACAGAGATCTGTCACTTGTGAGCATGGTTATTTGGGGAGGGTGCTGGCTGGTGATCGCATGTCTATCGCATGGTCAGATCATAGTGAATTGCGCGCGCACACACACACACACACACACACACACACACACACACACACTGGTAAAGCAGAATATGTTACGTTTTAAAAATACATATAATCTCCACTGGCAAGCCATTCCCACTCAAATAAAAGGCAGCGATTATTTTACTACCGGTATAATATGAATGAGACTTGGAATGCAGGAATTTGAAAAATTCACCAAGAACCAAAGATACAGCTGCTCAATGTTATCATCATAAAAAATATCTATAGAATACAGAAAAATTCTAAGGCCACGCAACAATTCCAACAAATCCCTCATCCCTCATAAATAATCTTTCTATATATCTATAACATACAATGACAAAAAAGTTCCCTAATTTATAATACTTACATCATCACCCTTTCAACCATTACTATCTTTACCTGAATTTTAATATTTTATACTGGCACATAAAATCTTCAACTATAATTATAATAAATAAGATTTAAAATAGTTAATGCATAGATGAGTCTCTTCTTAAATTAAATACATTCCCAGTTGTTCCCATCAACAGCTATGACTCTTGCTGATATGCCACAGATACCTTATCCACCAATGAGTCCCTTGGTCCACAGCCATTAGTGACAAAGAAGCTCATGGGAAGCAATAATCAAGTCTGTTCAGCACCTTCAGGGAGGAATAGGAAAATGGTAACCCAATCCACATGAGATGCAACACCTCATTTGTGAACCTTGACAATAATGTGACAAATGCAATCCACAGCACCCTTGCTTCACCCTCTTCTCATCCACTTCCATAATACTGCATATCATGAAGACATGATTCACTTACAGTTTATATATATAAAATGCTTCTTAGTTTTGACTTAGCTCCAATAATAAAAAGAAAGATTTTTTCTGATTATGCAATATGATTGTGAGCAATTATAAAACTATTTCGAGATTCCTCTTTCAAAGGAAAATATTTTTAAACAGCATGATTGCAACCCAACTTTTTGGCCAATGCTTCACCAACACCCTAGAGCTACCTAAAGTATCACAAGGGACAGAATGCTGCAAACTATGGTGTAAAATATCAGACAGAGTTCAGTAAAGTAATCAAGACTTTCTATGAGATGAATCAAGACTATGGCTCAGTGTTCATGATGGCTGTAACCTCAATTGGCAAAACAAAATTTTTATGCACAGTACAAAACAAGGAAACACAGTACAGGCACTTCCTTTTTTTTGCCTGTCAAGTGTGTAGCCGTCGTGCCAAGTGCCATCTCCAAAGTGTGGCGTTGTCTGTGATTCTAGCACAGGTGCAGCACAAGTACTTTTCTTCCTTACTTCTACAGTTATCAGAAAACTTTTGTCTTGTATTATAAATGAAAATATCTGAAACTATGCATTAACTTAATATAAAAATTAAGTATCACATTTTCTGGTATGCAAGGTGCAATTTTTCTTTGTCTAAAAAAATTACCTGTTAAATCAAATGAAAAACTATCCCTTACACAACTTGCCTGGGTGCTTCCTAGGTGTTAATAACTATATTCTAATGTTAAAGAACATAGCATTAATACTTCTTAATATAAAATAACACCCATCAAAAAAAAATTCAGTGACAACACATGACCACATACATGAACTGGTGGTCACTTGTGCACCAGGAGTATCACATGTGACAAGCTATGCAAGTTCCACTGCTATATGTACATGTATAACTACTGTTAATAGATAGACACTGGTAGCTCCATTATTTTCACGTGTTACAAATGTAATAGAAATTCAAACAAAAAATATGATGAAGAATGCTATAGGTACATTGCATGCAGAAAACTGTGGTATATCTTACATGTTCGTGCACCTTACATGTCAGTTAATGTGGTAAAACACAATTTTCTCAACATTCAGCGGTCGTACAAATATCTATTAGAATTCCCTTTCTCTTACAGCAAAAAACATAAAGGAACCAAGTTTTTAAAGCTTTGTATTGTCACATGACTAGAGAGTAATGTCCTAACAAGGTAGCACACTCTAAGTAGGTGAGTATTAGTGTACATTTATTGTTCAAAATTCTTTGCACACATTTAACTATAAACCATTACTTACCAGTGAATTGCTGTACTTCCTACCTTGCAATGCACACAAAAGAAAAAACACGTAAGCATCACAGCAAAGGAAACACAGTGTTACCTCTATTGTAATAGTTAGCTTGATTTTTCATTTTTATGTCATAAGAGCATCATCCTTTTAAGTGTCTCTTACAGCAAGTAATATAAACTTATATAAAAAACCTGTAAGGCTGCTGATGAGGCAGATCAAACCTTCCTTTTCTGGAGTGTTGGGGATGGCTTTGCTTCATCCAAATCTTACAAGTGCAGGAGTGACCAACCATTGCTGGAGATCTGTGAGCCTTCCAAGAGGAACTGCTGAACGCCTGCATCCTCTATCCGCCGCAAGGGAAACTCAACCTGTTGAAGGCAAACATGAAGGTGGTGAAGGAAGATGAACATCAAGAATCCTTTTCATCCCCTTGTCCTCAACATATTAAGTACTGTAGATATATACCATTGAGGTTTTCTCTTTAAAATAATTTTTATATAATTGGTATCTCACCTGGGAGAACAACTGCCAAGTGTGGGCCAGTGCGGCAACAAACTGCTGTAGCTGGCTGCCGGAGCGGAAATAGAGTGCCCAGTCCCCGGAGATCTCCCCAGCTTCACTGCACTCAAACTCCTACAAAGAAAACAAGTTTAATATAAACCTGAAACCTTCTTGACACTGGCTTTTGGAATGATAGGAAGGTAGGTACTTGAGATATTGAAGGGAGGTGTCATGTGATACAGGAAAAGGAAAGTGTGCTGAGGTGGTATGGTCATACTTAACCCGGTAGCAGCGACGGGCCAAATTTGTGGCTTTACCGTGCAGCAGCGACGGGCCAAATTTGTGCCATGATGTAATACCCCCAAAATAGATGATACATAATCTGATCACAAATGTTTTGATATATATTATGAAATGGTTTGTGTGTGATTATTTTTTCTCGTTTTTCTCGCTTATAGGGACCATTAAGAAACATGATCCACGCTGCTACCAGGTTAAGTGAGGAGAGTGGCATGAGGGTCAATATTGAGATATCACTTGCCTTACATTGACCAACTATTCAGGATGACCACAGTGGAGCACAAGGCCCCAAAATGACATCTCTCCTCAGTTGGGGGAAAAGTTAGTTCCTTGTCCTTCCTTGCTCCACTAATGGACAGAAGAACAGGGTAGTAATTTCCTCTTATTTCTCTCTTTACTGTAAAATTTCCATGTCCCTTTCTTCCTTAAAGGCACATGGTGTTCTCTTCTAACTATTTCCTGCCAGCACGTTGCCGGAGGGAGAGGTGGGTGGGGAGGAGCCTTCATCTATTCTATCCTGTCCTACCACACGTAGATTACTAGTAGTAGCGGTAGTAAACAGACACCCTTGCCATAGACTGCCAGGCCTTCTGGTGTCTGTTCTTCCTATGTATTCCTATGTATTGACTTGACTCAACTTGTGTTTGAACATGAACTTGGTTTTTCTCCCAATGTAGACTTGACTCATGGTCTAAATTTCTAGGTAAACATGATTTGACTTTAACTCACTGCCTTCCATAAGGTAAGGCAATGTTTGGAGCATAAGCTGTAGCTGCATGTGGCAGTCTCCGTCTCATTGGCCCTTTGAGCCTGTGTAACATTTAGGTTACCACAGTTAACCTTCTCCTGGTTTCCCTAGATACCCATTTATTGACCATCCCATAAGGATCCCGGAAGGATGAACAGCTGGGTGGGCAGCACACCGACTGCCCAGGCCAGGATTTGAACCCAGGCCCATAGATTCATAGTAAGGGACTGGACTCCTGTAGGAATTGTGCCTCGGTGCCTTTCTTAGTGTAGGAAATGTGACTGGATCCCTGTAGAAATTTTGTTTGTAGGAGAAATGCTGTCTCTCTGCAGGAAATGTCACTACTCTAAAAACTGTTAAAGTTGTAGGAGCTGCTTCATGTAGGAAATGCGTTGCAGGAAATGTGGCACAAATCCCAGTTTACCCGACCTTGCCCTCTGCATCTTTTTCCCATTTCCCAAGTAGAAATTACAACTGAAAGGGCATCATTTTGATTTGATTAAGAAGATCCAGATAGAATCGCAGGAGGTGCTCAAGACTATTACACTCGAAGCTTTCCAGGGATGCACGGAATCGAGGAAGTAACGCTGGGACCAATGTATACGTGTCCAAAGTCCATGTTTAACCTGGTAGTAGTGACGGGCCAAATTTGTGGCTTTACCATGTAGCAGCGACGGGCCAAATTTGTGGCTTTACCGTGTAGCAGCGACGGGCCAAATTTGTGGCTTTACCGTGTAGCAGCGACGGGCCAAATCTGTGCCATGATATAAACCCTCCAAAATAGATGATGCATAAACTGATCACAAATGCTTTGATATGTATTATGAAATGGTTTGTGTGAGTTATGATTTTTTTTCATTTTTCTTGCTTAGAGGGACCATTTAGAAACATGATCCCCGCTGCTACTGGGTTAAAAGTGACAGGAAAAACTAGGAGGAAGGGTAACCTGTTTTTCCACAATATTCAAATTACTGTTACTTTGGGGTAGCATCTTGTATCAACTCATGATTATAATTGCAACATGGCAAACAGGATCAGGAACTAAAGACCTTGTTACTTTCAATTTAAATAGTGCAAGAAGTATTATGAGCATCAGAACTGGAAATCACAAATTCTGATTTCTAACCTTCCTGAAACAAATTCCAAACAAAGAAAACCCATACTTGTCTTGGGTTTTATGTGTCCAGATATATCACAAATTCTGATTTCTAACCTTCCTGAAACAAATTCCAAACAAACAAAGCCCATACTTGTCTTGGGTTTATGTGTCCAGATATATCACAAATTCTGATTTCTAACCTTCCTGAAACAAATTCCAAACAAACAAAACCCATACTTGTCTTGGGTTTAAGTGTCCAGATATAGGTGTGACTGAGCAAGCTATATGGAATACAAAACAAAGTAAATGAAGAGAAGATGGAGACCGTCAAATACATGCATGGTACTGTGGCCCATTTTACTGAATAGTTTTCTCACTATGACTTGTATTGTGTCTGAGGTGAGGAATGGTGCTACAGTACAGTGATGATCAAGCTAACAATGGCATCTAAGGGCCGCTTTCACAGTCACTTTGTTTGTTTTGATCGTTACCAATGGCGGCGATCGACGCTATAGTTTTCCACGTGAAACTGGCCTATGGGGTAGTGGCGGCTGCAGAGGAAGCGAGAGGTGTTGAGAGTGTGTGGCAAGGTGCGGGGCCAGGCTAACCCCGCAGCCGCCACTACCCCATCGGCCAGTTTTACGTGGAAATACTATAGCGGCGATAACAGCCATTGGTAACGATCAAAACAAACAAAATGACTGTGAAAGCGGCCCTAAGGAATGGTAATGAAAGCTGCTAAGCTCTTTGATGCCCAGTGAAAACAGAAGACTTACTAAGAGGCAGGTGGTGGGGCACTCAGCATATAGTGAGATGGAAGACAAATGCTCCATTGCACTTATCGTCAACACTTTAACTTCCCCAGTAGATCTGAAGCTTTCGGCCAGTCGTGTTGTGCTCTCCTTCCTTCCCTTCCCATCAAGAGTTTGCTGCACAGATAACTTTCTCTGTGGGGAAGGTGGTTGTAGTGATGACTTGTCTGTGGAGTGTTGCCTCTCACTGGCTCCCTGAATATCAGGAAGTTTTGAAAGGCTGTTCTGGCGAAGATGAAGGTTCTTGTGTGCTGGGGACAAGCATTTCTCCGCTCGGGAAATACGCCTCACAGGACTGCCAGGGACTGAGGAGATACCACCAACATGGTTTAGGGCTGTCAAGGAAGAGCTCAGGGGTTTGCGCTCTTTGAGGTGAGTAAGAAGCATGTTCTTTGGTTTGTCGGAGTCCTTTTTCTCTATGGTTAGTTGTGCCAAAGAGGGCTGAGTGCTGGGGGAGGATCCAAGAAGCTGCTGTGAGGAGTTTCCTGGAATGTCTTTGTCACTGCTGTTGGGGTCTGGGTTTGGTGGTGGCCCAAGGAACAGGTCTGACTGCTGTGCTAACAACACTCCCGATTCCAGGAGGACCACACGGCATGGCACCTGCATCCTCTCACTGATGTCTCGTACCTGAAATTGTAATCAGTTAGAAAGAAGAAGGCAAAAGAACACAATCATCACGGCTGAAAAAGAACACTACAAATGGATAAACACAAAGCAATTCTATAATGTATTTACCTAAAACCTGTAGCTACCTTTCATATCATTTAGTCATGTTTCTGTTTTGAGAGATATTGATAGACATTTTTATTTGGCTACATTAGGTGATACACTAGATGATACATTAGGTGATATTAACTAACAAATGTAACACATAAACGAAGTCTAGGTCCAATAAAGCGAACCTCTTTTGTGGACCTCATAAATAAATACATATATTGGAGCAATCATAGTTTGTCAATTTAAATACATAAAAAACACAAATATACATATACCTATAGACACACACATATATACATACACATATACATGCAAAGCTTCGGTTTTATGAGCTAACTGGGGTGACCTTAGTCCATTGATGCTCAAAGTTTGTTAGGAGAGGCAGAAATTTAAAAATACATATATATATACAGTCCCTCAAATAGTACGGTTTCCAGCAGTTCGGTTTTGGCTTTATGTGGATTTTCTAAGGTTTTTTAGGATTTTTAAATTTCCCGACGAGCAGGAAATTTTAATATCCTAAAAGATCTTCTATAACAATCCGTATAAAACCGAAACCAAACTATTGGAAACCGTGCTACTTGAGGGATGACTGTAATAATAACACTGCACCTAATAAACATAAGTATATAGTTTTTATAGTGTAGGTTTTCTTCATGTTGTCTATATAGAGGTGTTTTTCTTCGCTAATCTAGATAGTTCGACATACCAGCCCCTGATATGTGTTTCACCATTCTTTATTTTCTGATAAATTCCCTTCTTTAACCCTATCTCGTGTTTTAGTCCACGAGTCATCCACTTAGGGTCATTGTTTTCTTTTTTAAGTGTTCACTGGGGTATATGCTGTCCTTGCCCCTCTACTATTACTACCGCTGTTGTCAAATTATCGTGCTCAGAGCCGCTTATTTACTAGTTTCTGGTCCATAACTGTTGCCAAGAAGCACCAATAATTAACCATTTAAATGATAATCATATATGAAGGCAGTTATTTGGGTGATGAAAGCAATTTTTGGGTCGGAAATCGGCAAACATGAGAGGCAGAGTACGACAATCTGGCAACGTTGGTTACTACTACTACTAGGAGGAGGAGGAGGAGGAGGAGGAAGAGGAGGAGAGAATGAAGGGGGGCTAATGGTGGGTCCACTTTACACCCTGACCCTAATCCCACAATTGGAGACAGAAATGTGGCAGCATGGTACGGAAGGAGAGACCCACGCGGACCACTAACCCATTGGCCAGTTTCACGTGGAAATACTATACCAGATGCTATTGCAGTTACCTGGCATGGTTGATTCAAAAACTTCTCGGTTGGTCCCTGTGGATTTCTGACCTGAACTTGTCTGTTAAATCCAAAATACGTTAAAAGCAAGTCCGTTGAACTGAGGGTTTACTGTACACCATACATATACATGCGGAAACACATTTATGCACACATGCAAAAAGAGAGAGAGAGAGAGAGAGAGAGCACAAGAGTGGGAACACTTACCCCGCTGTTAATAATGGTGAGGAAGGCCTGCAGCCACAGTGAGGCCTGATGCTCATCAGAGGCGGCTAGCATGAGGGGCGTGTCCTTCTTCCTCAGCAGCTGTACAGAACAAGTCAACTCAATTACATCATTGAGTTTCACACTCAATCCTAAATTCTTACCATCCCAACTTTCGCGCATTATCGCCCCGAGTTTCACGTTGCCTTGACATGTACGGCTCACGTCTACCTGCCGTTGGCATCACGTGCGATTCCTTCAGGCGGTGTCACACTGGCTGTTTTCCTCAAACTGTTGGGGCTATTGGCAACCAAGGTTGCCTGTGCGCCCAACCAGGAGCGAATTGTCATTTTTTCCGTACAGATGGAAAATGGTTGTGGGTACGAGCGGTGTAACAGTAAGTTAGCTGTTAGTGTTAGCTTCTGATGACTGCTTTCAGTGATTTAGTGGTGTGGCATTAAGAAAGCTTTTTTTAGGTGATGCCTATTTTGCTGGTAGGCTCTGTTGGTGGCATAGGCAAATTATATTTATAATGGCTGCTATGATGCATGACCTTAATAGTTAGTGGATTCATGGTTGGCAAAGCTAATCTTTCAGTTGGCCATGCCCACCACAAAAATGAGGAATGCACAAAAATATTGTCATAAAAACTAATACAGTACTACACACATAACCCAGTTACAAAGTGAGTGCACTGAATCATCATGATTTGATTTGCAAATACTGATGAAAAAGACTCAATGGACTGGCATACATGCAGACAAAAATTAATGGACGAGGCACACATCACTAACAGTTAGGCAGACAGTACCTGGAAGGCATGGGGCCGCTGGCTGGAGGACAAGCGTACACACCCCACACACTGCACTACCTCCACGATCATGTGTGGCAGC
Source organism: Eriocheir sinensis (assembly GCF_024679095.1). Classification (NCBI taxonomy): domain Eukaryota; kingdom Metazoa; phylum Arthropoda; class Malacostraca; order Decapoda; family Varunidae; genus Eriocheir; species Eriocheir sinensis. The sequence continues at coordinate 8,756,587 of NC_066576.1, forward strand.
CTCTCCCGGGCATCATTGAACTGGTACAGAACTCCAGCTCTGTTGGCACAGAACAGATTGTACTAAACACAGAAAGATCAAAGTAGGGAAGAAAACCGATAAACAAAATAAGTCCCAAATTTCCTTGGAAAAATAATACACCACTACACAATTTTGATGAGATAAAATGCCTCTCAAAGACTTACTTGAGTATAAAATATGCAGGCCTCCAAGGCATAAGAAGACCTGGAGGCTTGAACATAAGGGAACCCTCCTTGGTGGGCCCCAAGGGACCATATGCTGAGTCACCTCCCCCAAGGCTGCTGCCATCCTCCCAGTCCACCAGCCAGTAACCAACCACTTCAGGAGATTCCTGCAGGAACAGTACATAAGTATATATATATTTTTTTTATTTTTACATTCGCCTGTTGCACCGACAGGCTATCTTGGTGGGGTCTGCTGGTTGGGGTTTGAGGCAAGAAGCTTCACTCTTATAATATGACCTAGTCTTTCATGAAATAAAAATTCAATATGCAATTTTTCTATCTCTGCATGTGCCAATCCATACGGTTTAAGCCAACCTTAGGATAGAGACTGCTAGGATCAGGGTCAAATTTAGCAGCTGAGGCATGTCCTGCCCTGAACCAAAGCAAAAAGCAAGGACTCTTACCTGGAGACGCAGCTTCGTCCTCAGCCACCCACTGAGGCTTGGCAGTTCCCAGGAAGGATGCACAACCACCGCAGGGAGGGTCTGCTCCAGCAATGCTCCATTCCAACGTAAATATCCTCCAGCAAAAGAGTAAAAATTGTTTTGCCTCTGCAGCTCAAGTTTTAGAGGATGATGAGCCTGCTCTGCTTCATCTGAATCCTTGATGGTGCCTCCAGAATGCTGGCTTGTTTCACAGGACTCAGGCTCCCCATGGCCAGAGGCCTGACTCATGTTCAGCGATGCATCACTGATACTCGAGAGGGACTGGACCATGTCTGATGAGGTGGGAGTTTCATCCGATAATGAATTACTCAAGTCTGAAGCATGGCGACTTGAGTCTGTGGAGCCTAATATGACATCTGATGACAAATGACTAATGTCATTTGATGCCTGACTATCATCTGATGATGCTCTACTTAGTTCACCAGACATGTGGCTTGCCTCATCGAGAGACTGACTTGTATCATTGGACATATCACTGATGTCTGTTGACAACTGACTGGCATCACTTGACTCTTGACTGGAATGAACAGATCCTGGAGTCACTGCAGGGGAGGCTTCACTGCTCCCAGTTGTTGCTTGACTAATGTCAGCAGACTTCTGAGTGTCCCATGCATTTAGAAGGGATTCTTCTAAAAGGGAGTTGGAGAAGTTGTCAACACATTCTCTGGTGAATTCCTGTAGAAAACCTTTCCTTGAGGAAGGCTTCAAGTCCTTCACAGAGTGTGCTGCAGCCACACCTCTTGTACCCAGTCTCCCAGAGAGAAAATGGCGACGGATTGCAAGCTCCAAGGAACTCATGAAGCTGTGTGTGACGTCAGGGTCTCCAATCTCCAACTGGACACCAGGAAAAGTTCCTGTGGCAGTGAAGTCTTTCTGCATGGCCTCCTTACTTATGACACATATCCACTGGTCATTTGCTCCAACCTGAAAGCAACATTATTTCACTGAGTATAGTAATATTCCTTCCTTATAAATATCAAATCTTATTGCAGATAAATGTTTCTTTAATATCTGTGTTCCAAGCTTACAATGATGGTGTAGATGTCCGAGTACTTCATGGAGTGGCGAGGCTTTGCTCCCCTCGGCAATGGAGCAACAACGTAGAGGGCGTGGGTGGAAAGGACTACTTGGACCCCGACACTCTCCCCGCTGCTGTGGCCTTCCCTCACACTGAACATCTTGGGGGACACAACACATCATTAAAATCTTGAGTCCTTATTGCATATACTGATACATAACTAAATTTGGCTATCAGTGAATGTTCTGTTCCATGTTAATAGCATAAAAGCTTTAACAGTACATGTATATTTATGATGCTCATGTTGAAATAAAAATTCTCTTCACCACTTACATTACCAAATTTCCTACACAAAAAATAAAATTACGCAAGTAGAGGTACTATATTAACTCACTGGTTACCCTGCATATCTTGTTTGCTCTATAGATCTTTCATAACATGCTTACTTTCATTACTCTTAACTCTGACTTCATCTGTGAGATGAGAAGGCCAACACTTTACCATTGTGTTAAAAAGAGGAAGGCATTGGCAAGTGAGAGATTGCAAGATAATGATAACATGCAGATCTATGGAAGAAAGGCAAAGGAATTACTGGAAAGAACAAGAATTAGGATAGAACCAAATTCTGTAATAAGTGATGGGTTTGAGATATTTGAGAAGTCTGTGGTTAGGCCTACTGAAAGAGTATTTGAATATGTGTGTGTGGAAGAGGAAAGAAAGGGAGTGCATGGAGAACAGATGAGATTAAAGAGGCAGTTGAGGATACAAGGGGGCCTCGACTTACGACAGAGTTCCGTTCTTACGACACGTCGTAACCCAATCTTGTATGTAAGTCGAAACACACCCTTTATTAGAAGGAACTGTCAGCCCCAACCCTCACACGACCAATGATTGTTGCCGTTTCTCCCTTTTGCAATTGTATCTTATATCTGAATGTTGGGTTTTGTGGCCTCTGAGTTTGTGACGCTAATTTCGTTGAAGCTTTGAAGCTTTGGCATGTGACATCACTTAACCGCCATGTCAGCCAAGATTGCTGCCGTAAAATTTATCCCATGATTTACCGTCGTAAATTAGAATCATATTATTATTACCCTAAGTGCAACTGACCCCAAATAGTGCAATTTCTCCCTACTGACATAATGATTTAAAGGGAGGTAATTTTATACAAAAATTTCCAACACCCCCCATGCAGGGACATGTCATACTCTGGGCTGCCCTGCACTGGATTTTTTATATATATTTTTTTTGTGGCAATAAACCTCTAAATACATCTTTGCATATGGGATTCACTGGCATAGAGACATCTGGGAACTCAGTGCTGCCTCTCAAGGGAAAGTAAGTGGCTGTGTGTCTGTCTCCAACTTAAATTTCACTTACTTTGTAAAACTTTTCTTCTTCAGCTGCAAAGAAGTGAGCAGTGAACCTCTGCTTGGCCAAAGGGTCCACTTGAGCTCCAGGAAGAGTGAGGTTAGACTGGCCTTGTGCCACTTCCAAGGCAAGTCGCTCCTCCTGACGAAAGGGAAGGGGAAAAGTTAAAACAATAAAGTGAAAATACAGGAAAATTTTGATTGTCTTTTCTCCTAAACGTGTGGACATGTGGAATGTGCAAAATTAGAAAAAGTCTATTCTCCAAGCATAATGAGATAGACTGCAAATAAAATTACGTTAGTCATTCCTCTCGTCATTACATGCAAAAATATGTATTGGGAAAAACTGGGCTCAATACAGCATTTGCGGCATTATTATTATTATTATTTATTTTTATTATTTATTCTTTTTTTTACAGCAGAGGAGTCAGTTCAAGGGCATAAAAAAAGGTAACAAATGTGAAAAAAAGCCTGCTACTCACTGCTCCTAATTGCTATATATGTGATCTCACCTCTTCCTTAAAAGCAGATGGTTCTACTTTGGCAGGTATATAAAGACTGGGTAATCTTTTCTCTTCTTTGTATAGTTTTTTATATAGCCGCTTCCGGTCGCCCAAGCTTATATGATGGTGTGTCTTGGCATAGCAGCTGCTTCTCTGAGGGAACTTCTTGGGTCCTGAGCTCTTACTGCCTGACCTCCACGTCTGAATGTCAGTTTGGTTAAGATAGTCCTGCCTTCGTTTGGGCTTTGTGCCTGTTACTTTCTGTGTTTCACTTTTGTCACTTTCTTGGTATATCCGGGAAATTAGTGCCTCCTTTCCAAACTTTCCATTTTCTTGGCAGCCTTCCTTTAGCATCTCCTGACCTATCTTTGTCAACTCCTCCCACCGCACCCCATCGATGATATCACTGTGATGGGAGAAGCAGCCAACACGTGTATCTCTTTCTTGTGGCACACCCTTTTCCTGCTCACTGTCTGGCATCTCTCCTGTCGCTGGCTCGCTGGCATTGTTGTTGTTACTGTCATCACTGTTACTGTTGTTGTTGTTTTGGAAAAGACTGGTGATGGATTGATGCAAGGGAGGGTCTTCCTGACCCTCAGGAGGTGCACGCTCACTTAACAATGGACTTGACTGAAATGAAAAATTAAATTAGTCACAACAGCCTTCCAGTGAAAAATATTTTTTATTTATTAAGATATCTCGGGGATAATATTTAGGGCTAACAATTACCACTCTGAATTTTCTTCCTCCAAACTAATAGCACAGAAAACAAATGTAATTTTCTTAACTGTTTTGTTACGGTTTTCTTAAAAATGGATGTTAACAGTGGTGTAGGGAGCAGTTCTTGGCCCCCTTACTTTCTTTTGAGAGTGAGGGGGCCAACATATCTTTTGGCTTCTTCACCTTTTGACTTAAACTGTAAACAATAAGTGTGGTTTTCAAAACTAAGTCATGTAATGATGAGGACTACACTTAACACCTGTTGGGTGCAAGACCAGAGCACTGAAAGGTGTCATGATGAAAGGGACTGTTTTATTCAAATATATTAAAGAAATGCTTAAACTGTTTGTACTCTATACTGAAAATGCTCTTAGGATTTCTAATTATTTGTAGTTTGCAGTACATCAAATAATTCATACTATCTAAAACATCAATACATGCAAATATAAGTACTGTCTCCAAGTTTGCGACAAATAGATCCGCATTGTGGGTCGCAAACGTTGAAATGGCAAACTTTGAACCATTATTCTCATGGGGAAAATTGAAAACCATTGACATCTTGCGCATGTGTGCAGACAGCCCCAGCCACACGCTGGGCCCGAGCAGCTGACGGACGGCTGATGATGGTGATGGTAGTGATGAGTGTCGGCGGCGTGGCCTTTGCATCGGTGCCGCCTGAACGGTGTTTTGTCGGGGCTTGTGTGTGTGTGTGTGTGTGTGTGGCTGTTTGTTGTGGGTTTGGGCGTCTCAATTTGCCGATTTTTGTTTTCCACATGTTGCGCAGGACCTCTTTCTTTTCTTCCATCTCTTCTTTTTGAGAAAGAGATGGAAGAAAGGAAAGGGGTCCCACACAACATGTGGAAAGTGAGAATTGGCAAATTGAGGAGCCTGGGGCCACAATGGGCACAGCCACACACACGCAGGCCCCAGTGAAAATGCCGTTTGGGTGGCGCCAATGCCAGGGCCACACCGCCAACACTCATCATCAGCCACCCGTCAGCTGCTCGGGCCCAGCGCACGGTCGAGGCTGCTCACACACATGCGCCAGGTTAAATTGGCAAGGCTACTGCCCAGCTGGTACCAAATCCAGAGGCACTACAGAAATAATTGTGTAAATGTGTGAAGAAGTTAGTTTCAGTGTGTGTAATGCTACTCACAAAGTCTTGCAGAACTTATCTACTGAACCCAACACTTCAAAGAGTGCCACATCTAATGAGACTGCCATCAACCTAACACTGAGCAGAGTGACTTGCCTGGTCGAAGGAACTGAAGAGCTCATCCAGGGAAAGAGTGATGGGCAGCAGTCCCTGCACTTTAAGGCTGGACAGGAGCTCCTTCAGGTCACCCAAGTCCCGTATTTCCATGCCACTCACAGATCCACTGCACAGGCTGAGGCGCCTGTGAGGACACACATCATAATCATTGTTATAAGGTCTTCATTTCACTGATGCCTGAAAGGGAAGCACTACATCTGTGAAATATTCTAAAAATTAATGGAGCCTACTCCCTGGTGAAGTGGTTGGTATGCATAGCAATGAATCCACGGGCCTGGGTCCAAAGCCCAGCCCAGGCAGTGAGTATCTGTGTCGTTGGACCAAGGGTAAGAAGAGTCATCTTAAGTTTAGAATTCCCATGGTTTGGAGGGAGCCAACACGTTACACGTTACTGACCTGATCGAGAGAACTGGGTGTCATTTTCTGATTCAGCGGTGCAAATTTGTCCTAAATCAGTTGAAAAAACTTAGACAACTTGCATTTTTTTTTTTAGCCCAGTGTTATCATATGATTATTATTATTATTATTATTATTATTATACACACATGCACTCCTCCTCTGCACACACACAGGCAAAGTTGGTGCTGAAGTTAACCTCAGCAGCCCCATCTCTCGTGTACTCTTCAAGGGCTGGTAATCAAGTCTGAACACAAGTCACAGTGGACTACAGATTTTATCAGAGCAAACAAAGAGGAGCTTTTAGGCAACCTTGGATCATATACCTTCTAACCCATAAGTAACATTTTCTCTTGCCAAAGATATAACTTCGTAAGTCAATCAATCAATGGGGGCATACGCAAGGGGCACATCGCTTCACCTAATGACCACAGAGATACCACCAGAGATACTACCCCGTACTCCCCCCGGGGCGTTACATAATGTATGCAATAGTTTGTATATGAAACTTAAAAATAATTCCTTTGATCAAAAAATGCATAAAATAACTAGATTACAGTATTCTACATTTCTAATAAGCAAACTGAAACTGTCAAGTGTCTTACTTGTGCATAGTTTTGTTGTTCATCTCAGCCTCAGTGGTGTCAGTGAAGGAGACTCGTTTTTCACTGTTCTTAGAGGATACATTCTGCCGTAGAACAACCTTTGGCTCCATCCTAGTGCCATCCTTCTCTGGTCCTTCACCTTTATTATATTCAACCTTTTCTGTCTCAACTCCACTTGGCTGAGTATTATTAATGAGCACTGTCTTTTCTCCAGGTCCTTGTCTCTGTGCATTATCTGTCGCAAGTCTAGAATGACACTTTGAGGTACCTTTGTTCCTTGCCACACTGGTATCTTCCTTACAACGATTATCACAGTTTTTCCCAGCAGACGAAGGCGCCTCAGTACTGTCACCCAGCAGAGTGTTAGCAGTGCCTGTGGTGTCCTCATGGAGCTGTCCCACCTTCCTCCCTGCACTGACAGGTATGATGGTAATGGGTGTGGTGCCACCTGAGGAGTTTTGGGAGGATGACCTGCTCTGTCTCTTCCTTCTTGACATCTTTTGGAGGAAAGATTTCTTTAGATGAAGCATCCTAACTGTCGTGAATCAAGACACATTACTGTCTCAAATCTTTACGGTAAATGCCCTTCGATGTGTCACAGCTGATTAGATACTGCTTATCTTGGCCCTTAAGGCATATTTCACAAAAAGGTGTTTCAATAAGATAACACTATCTATTGCCCTAAGATATTATATTCAGAGTTTTACAGGACTTTTAAGAGGAGGATATAAAGGAAAAACTAAAGCAGTGCAACAGGAATTGAGAAAATATATGTCCTCAAATATACACAGAGAATTTCAACAAAATAAAAATCATATTTAAACCATGATTATATTGCTAAACTGTAACCAAAATTATATTGCACACTAGCATATCCTCTATGAAAAAGACAAGAATTACAAAAAATAAAGATCAGTGGTAATGAATAAATATATAATTAACTCGTTTTTTTTAATATAGTAAATATCATAGACATGACATTTTAAAAAGCAAATTTTGTGCCATATGCAACAGTGAAATAAATGGGAAACTATAAAAACAAATCATTGGTGAGAGCCAATCAAGAGGCTGATAAATCCATCAAGCAGAGGAGAGGGAAGGACACTTAATTAACTACCTTTGGAATGTGCTCAATGTGAATAGCTTTTTCCAACTCCTCACACCTTGGATAGGAAACTGGGACCTCTTCCTCAACAGAAAGCTGAAATAGACCAGTTAAACTGCTGTACAAGCAGATCACAAAACACAGCCACCAAAGGTTTCACCTCACTCCACGGGTTGATTTAGCACCTCTCAAGCAACACTTACGCATGCACATATTGACACACGAACGATCACGCATGATCCTCGAGTTTACCTTCAGAACAAAACAAGAGCGAAAATTGGGAGGGTACTGTAGAGTGTAGCATTTCCCTCATAGTTAACACTTTTTGAAAAAATTTATACCACGCACTCAAGGTACCAAAATCAGGCCTCCCAATAGCCAGTTAGGTGTGCGTTTTGGACGAGAAAATCAGATGGGAGGGTGTGTGCGAAAGTGTTAACAGCACATACATTTCCTATAGTGTAACATTTCCCTTTTAGTTACCAGCATGCCATTTCACACATGTAATAAAGCTCAGATAATACAGATAAAAGGTGACCCCCCAAAATTAACAAGTTTTTATCCAATGAAAAATCCTAGTCAATTAATGGCCATTCATTTGTATATGCTTTCAGTGTTTGACAACAAAATGCTGGAAAGTTATTCTAATAAGCCTGACATGCATCAGTCAGATTTCAAGTACCATATTTCCGCCATAAAAGACACTTTTTTCAAAAAAGAAGAGTCGAAAAATCACCCTGCGTCTTATACCCCGATGGTTAGGTTTTGGTAGGCCTAGGGGTTATTGTTACTGGTACGAGACCAATACCCAAAACACTTCCGTTTGACAATCGTACCCAGACGGCCCCAGAATGAAATATACCGTATTTCGCAGCACATAACGCACACTTTTTTTCACTCAGAAAATGCCAAAAAGTTACCCCTGAGCAGTATATGCCGAAGGTACAAATCTTAATTGATTTAAATAATGAATAGTGCGATGCAATAGAAAAGATAAGTGTGAATATCCAGCAGAGAAGAGGGCATGTGAAGCGGTAAAACCATACAGGTCACAAGAAGCCGCACCACACGTGGCAGCCAAGGCGCATGAACACGAAACACAAAACACAACATTGCCATGGCGCACCAGTCACCAGTGTGCCGGGTACCTTGGTGGTGATGGCTAAAGTGGCTATTACAAGGGAACAATTTTGGCGGAGCAGGGCGCTGCCTGACGTAACTCTGCTCGGCGACTGTGAGGAGGACTTGGGTGGATTAGTCTGGAGGTATTTCTGCTGTGCCGCGGCCCAGTCAGCTGACGTTTTCTGTGATATATGTTCGAAAGAACGGATATCCGTGGATGACTAAAGAGTTTGTTGTAAACGCACTTTTGTTTCTCATTGTAAAAATAAATATATTAAAACATAATATGATTGACAGAAATTAATCAACATCAATTTCAACTTGAAAGTAAGTATACAGTCCCTAAAAGTCAAGATCAAGACCAAAATTGCCCATCGTAAATAAGGTGGCCAAATGTAATAGGTACTGTATATACAGTAAGTTCAGGGAAAATGTGGAGTTTTTTTTCTAAATATATATTGCCAAATTATAGGTGCATCTTATACTCTGGTGCATCTTATATGGTGGGAAATACGGTATATTTTTCATCATGCATAATAGTATCCCTTCCTATGGGCATTTGCATCTATCATACAATCTCTTGCCCAATCTATCTGTCAATCAGTCAGTCAGTCTAACTATCAATCAATTGCTCTGTCTCTATACATCATCTTAATGCACATGGATTATCTGCTGCAAACCCTGAGGCACCCACCCAGTTCTCTTCCAGTGCCTCGGAGCAGGTAGTGTCCAGGTCCAGGCAGTCCTGTACAGAAGGGGAGGGAAGGGAAGAGCTCATGCTGGTCAGGGAGAGACTCATGGAGTTCATGCTCGTCCCAGAGGAGCTGCCAAGACTCCCCTCTGCCTGCATCCACCCAGGCACATCCTAAACAAAGCAAGATTGATTTTCTTATAAATAAAACCATACTAACTTATTTATGCTTCATGGACATTGAAAGCAAAATTAAGTAGAACATTGTATGTATGTATGTGTATTAGTAATTCTTTTATGCATGTACAGGGAGCAAGTGTGTTTGACTAATGTGTGGAATAAGGACAACATACTTTTATTCTTATTTTAACCTGGTAGCAGCGGGGATCATGTTACTTAATGTTCCCTCCAAGCGAGAAAAATGAGAAAAAATCACCCATCACACAAACCATTTCATAATATATATCAAAGCATTTGTGATCAGTTTATGTATCATCTATTTTGGGGGGTTTATATCATGGCACAAATTTGGCCCGTCGCTGCTACACGGTAAAGCCACAAGTTAACTGGCCCGTCACTGCTAAAGGTCAATTACAGTAAAAATTCCAAAAACAAAAATATGCATACAGATTATAATCCATAAAACTGATAGCACATGAGATTGAAGTGATGGTGATGGAGATAAACTAAGGTCAGATAGAGGCTGGGTGTATCAGTGTCTTACCATGGGAATGGCAAACTTGAGGTGTTCAAGGCCAGCCGCCAGCATGAGCAGGAGGTGGGCACGGTGGGGGTCCCGCAGCAAGCCATGGGCCTCATAGTGGGTAGCCAACAGCCCCGGATGGGATATGAGCACATGCAGGTAGTTCTCCAGCTGCCCTTCATTGAGGCACAGACACACCCATGAGCGACCTGTAGAAAGGGGACCGAGACTGAGTAAACTTGGCTGGTTGGTTAAAGAAAAGCTGCCAAACACCTGGCCTAGAATGAGGGGAAGCAGTTACAATCTCAAGTAATGGATGGCTTACTCTTTTGATTTTGCGGCGCCCTTGTCATTAAGCCGCGAACTTTGGAAAATCAACCGCTTTGGTGCGAATCGTCATAACTCCCTTATTTCTGGGGCAACAGACAAGTTTTTGGTATCAATCAACGGCAAAATGAAAGGGCTATATTTTTTAATCAGCGACCGGGCTCGAAAACCGACTCGAAAGGGTAAAAAATCGAATAAATTCGCAAAAAACAACTCTGAGAAAAAACTATTTTGAGTTCCCAACCTTGAAACCTGCTCATTTTTTGAGAATTTCAAAAACTTATTTAACAAATGATTTAGCCCTGCCTATGTGCTTTCCAATATGGTGCATAACATTTCCCTACTCCTAGTAGTTTCATCGCTAGAGCTCGAAACGTAAACCCTGTCGAGAGCGATTTTGACGAACTCCAGACACTTTGCCGTTTGTGTCTAGTGTGGCCTTGCTATTGCCTCTAGAAGGCTGTAATTTGGCATGTAGCCCCTCGTGGCAATGCAGTTTGACCAACTCGAAGGAATTTTTGATAGCTCGATTCCAAGTTCGTCGTCGAGCCGTCACAAAACAGCCTGTTTTTCGGTCCTTTTGCTGTGATATGGACACGTCCTATTTTTTTGCTTATAACTTTTTTTTCATTTATTTAATGCTTTCCAATTTTTTTCTTCTGATCATTCATCTGTATTAAAAGAGCTTTCATTTGCCACCAAGCACGCCTTCCTAGCTTCAGTAGTTTTTGCTCGAGCTTGACCAGAAGTCGCGACGAACATTCGCGGAATCTGACTCATTTCACGCCGCGACGAAAAATCTTCCTGACGCCACAAAAATTAATATATCTGCATAAAAATTCATATATGAACACTTCATTATGTTGACTATCTTGTATTAAAATCATTTTAAGATATCTATATAAAAAGTTACTATTTTTATATAATCATTTCACTATATAAATCAACCTATATTAAGCGTTCTTCAAACAACTTTAGCTAGACCGAGAATGGTAAGTGTCCTTAAACGGTAGCGATTCCTGATTCCCGGACTTTCGTGGTTCCCAGACAGGTTATCATTCCTCCTATTTGTCCGGTAAATCGAGGGTCGAGTATATTTCAAGGTAATTACAGGCAACTTTATATTGACTCCGCATCCAAATTGGTTTGAAAAATCCAACACCTTAGTGACAAAAAACAAGTACCTTGGTACGTAGAAGACATTTAAAAAATGAAGGGTAAAGCTACACAACACCTGCATACATACCCCTTGTGAGTGGCTTGGTGGCATAGGGGAGGGACATGATGGTGTTGAGGGAGGGCCGGTCCAGCAGGGTTGCCACCACAGGCCAGTAGCCGCGGCCGAGGGAGCGCAGGCCATGTAGAAGGGCAGCGTCCAGGCTCAGCACCAGCCACCGGCCAGTGCAGGCCCTCACGCACCCAACGCCGCACCATTCCAGCTGAGCCTGTCAAGGGAACGCCAGTGTCAAATCGCTGCTTCTGGCCATAATGCGATGACGCCATAACTTTATGCATGTGCCATGCATATATACTTATCAAAAGTAGAGAAACAGATACGTGTAGATAGGGATCAGTCTAGCAGCGTATAGGCTAGACGGGCAAACCTCGCTTTATGAATGAATTACGTTCCTAAGAAACTGTTCACTAACCGAAAATTAAAAAGTGTGCAAAGTAATTACAATGGGTGCAATAGTTTAGTTCCAGAGTTCCAGGAAAATAAATGAGATAATACAAGTTGAAATCACAGATGGTGTTTGAAATGTTAGTATACCGCATTTTATTCCATGCTATTTTTTCCTGGAATAATAAAGCTACTATAAACACAAATGGTTCCATCCAAGTATCTCTAAGTATCCGGCAAAAATTTGGCTGCCTGAAAATACAGAAATTCTCCAAGAAACTCTACACTAAGGGGAGGCGGTGGCTGCGTGGTTAGCGTGACATAAAAATAAAAGGAATAATGTAGGTATTTAAATACTGTATCTAACTACTGCGAAAAAATATTTATAAAAAGTCTTTAAATAGTTTGCACTAAAATACATATGCAAGTGTTTATCAAATACATTACAGCACATCTCTGTGGGTGGTGCAGAAAATTAGTCAAAACATGAGAATTGCAATGGAGAAAAAATATTAAGAGAGAGAGAGAGTGTGTTGGGGGAGCGAGTGAGTGAAGTGGCCCCACAGCCAGCCAGAGGCACGCTGCAGCCGCGCCTGAAGTGAAGATAATATGTAGACTATAAACAAGTGGAGCTCAGGAGCATTGTGATCCCACATAGAAGGTTACTAAGGTATATTCGAAGATCAGATCATTGTTAGGTATAAGGGCATAGGCAGTGGGGAGGCACCAGGGCTGGTACTTATAAAATTTCATAAATTTCAGTCGTAAATCTGGTAATAACTATGAAAGTTTCATAATTTTTTTTCATAAGCACTATGAAAGTTTCATATCCCTTTCATAGCTATAACGTTCATAGCTATGGGTGATTTCGTGATCGCCGACAAGTGTGGGAACCCTGCCCTGCATTTTTTTTGTTAGAGTATAGAAGAGAACTGAAAAGATGAAAATATGAAAAACACATTTCCATATTAATTAAGCAATAATTTCATATCTTCGCAGTAAATAAGGTTATTTGTCAAAAAACAACTGTAGCCCTTAGCAACGGCGCGCGCGCGTAAACATTTTCTTGACCCTGCCATGGATGACCCTGTAGCTGCCTCATTGTAGGCTAGCTGGTATTCATGCTGAGGTCGCAGATATGTGTCAGTCAGCGCTTTAGCAGATGGCATCCAGCTGGAACAGCACAGTCTCCGAACATCCTCTTGAGCTTTCATTCAATCAATTGCATCTAATCTTGTATTTGGCATCAAAACCCCACCACATTATTACTATATGGGTATCTCTTTTTTTTTATATTCTGCCACTGTCTTGGTAGGAAAGCCAGCAACGTCCCTGAATTCTTCACCATTACAGAGCTTTTTTTTCCCCCGTCGCTAGGTAGTTATAAAAAACTTTTATATCTTATGCTCGAGCCTTGTTGGTCGCCGTTGGTCTCAGTAACACACCAACCTCCTCAAACAACAAAAAAAAAAAAAACAAAAACAGATCAAGTCAGTTCCAGTTCTTCTCAGTTCACAGTTCATTCAGGACGTCTCTCTTTCTCGAAATTCCTTTGCTTGTTGTTGTCCAGCCATGATGCCTTGATCTTCTTCTTAACCTTCATCATGATGTGACCGTTGAGAAGAGTCAGTCCTTGTACCTATGAAAATTTCATAGCTCTGTGACACCCTCCTCTCGCTGTCTTACCATTGAATTTTTTTACGCTTATTATTTTTTTTTCTTATGAACTATGAACTATATGAATGAAATATAAAAAAATCCGCCATTTGAAAGGAAAAAAAAAAAATTCAATGCTATGAACTTTTATAAGTACCGGCCCAGACTCTCATGGGGGGCAAGTCCCACCCACCCCGAAGCTACGCCCCTGGAACCATCTTTTCCATCACAGGCTTCACTGCGCTGTTGAATGGGACCAGACACACACAGAAAAAGGAATGTCCTGTCGTGGGGTCCTGCTGATCTGTGTGCGCGATCTGTAGCAGGAGATAACCACTTTCCTCCGTCAGAAGACTCTTCCCCCATGCTGATCACTTTGACCTGCAATGGCTCACTCGCCTGGCCCTACTCATGGACATTACTGCGCGTCTGAACGCCCTCAGTGTGAAGCTGCAAGGCAAAGACATTTTCCTGACAGACATGCTCGCGCACATCAACGCCTTCGAGGTTAAGATGCGCTCAGTTGTCAGAAGTTAAGTTTGTGTATTTCCCTTGCCTTTCTGCATCTACTGTTGTGAGCTGCTCTTCTCCAAAACGAAAGACACAAAGTCTCAACTGTGCTCCCAACTCTCGACCTCCACCTCAATGACATTATTCTGTTGTCTACTTCATCCACTAAACACTGAAACACCTCACTGATCTGTAATGTTTTTTTACTTTTATACTTTGGGGTTCTTGTTTCTCACACCGTCCCGCGGCCTGCTCCCGAAAGTCTTATCTGGCCCTCGCTTTGAAAAGGTTGCCCGCCCCTGGTCTAGGATGTTGGGTGTATCTCCGAGGAGGGTAGGGAAGACGTGTAGGGTGCTGAACCAACTGCTCTAGATCGTTAAGGAGAGCAAAGTTGTAGGCTTGTTCACCAGGCTGGTCAGTGAAAGAGGATGAAAGCCAAAGCTGGCGGTGAACATTGAAATCTCCAAGATGGAGATTTCAGAAAAGGTTGAGTGAGTCAAGATGTGCTCCACTTTAGAGTTCAAATAGTCAAAGAATTTTACATAGTTGGTAGAGTTGGGTGAGAGATAAACATCACAGACGTATCTTCTTATTCTCGTAATAGAGTAACAATTAAGTCTTAGCCAGATGGTGGAAAATTTAGGACACCTCTCCTCCCGAATTTGACCTTGCTTTTGGCCACCTCTTCTGATTCTTGTATGGGAGCAGTGATTAGCGGTCTTTTTTATTATTGTTTTCTTTTATTGTGTGCCCTTGAGCTGCCTCCTTTGTTGTAAAAAAAAAAAAAAAAAAAAAATATCGGCAAAATTAAACTCTACGGTCACATGGCGATTATTTTCACGCAAGCCACTCACGCCCACAGTAGGTCACCGCTCAATAAATATGGACCTTTGAGTACTAGTAATGTTCTATCTTATCTGTATTATGTTTTGACACTATTTATGCAAAAAAGGTAGAAACTCGGCCCACGCTATCATCTCTCTGGTGTAATACTTTTTGCTGACGTTGTACGGGTTAGGTAAAAAGTTCAGCCAAGGAAAAGGGAATAAATTATCTGTACCTTGAGTTCAGCAGCGTTAAGGCACTTACTGAGGCTGTCTCCCATAACGCTCATCTCTCCCACAACCTAGTCACGCAAGGGGCGAGGGAGGGAGGCTCAAAGGATAGACGCAGGGTAACGTCCTTTGCACAGGATGAAGCGTGATATCAAGCTTCCTCATTTGATACTGCTTCGGGGTCCGGAAGGCTTGCAAGCATTTCCCTTCTCCTGTGTTGCATATCAAAACAATAATATGAAGGAATCAAGCGTATAAACAGCCTTAAGTGCCCCCGTGCGAGTAAGGTTCGTCTCCTTAGAGCTTTACGCTAAGGCCCCGTTCACACTGTGCCGACTCTGGGCCACGACAACCCAGCAACTTCTGCTGTCGGCTGTCGGCTACCATGATTGCCGACTGTCTGGGACATTCGACCAACTAGTCTCAAGACGAGTCTCAATGGTCAATTTTTGAAATGGCGCCATGTCCACGACAACCACGAATCTGCCGACCGATTGGCCGGCAGTCACAGACGGCCTTGACAACAGTCTTCCAGATTGTCTGTCAACTGGTTGGCCGACTAGCTAGCCGACAGTTGCCACGGAGTTGGCCGACGGTCTTCCTGACGGTCTTCGCGACTGTCTTGGTGACTGTCATGGCAGCAGCCTTGCCGTTCCTTAAAATACGGAATCGCTCTGTATTCGAGAATGAAATGTATCGTTCCGTTTTGAACCAATAGGAACGGCAATTGTTCCGTACGGTATTTTGTTATCTGAATGGTCAAGCTGATAAAATTCAGTACCTTAAAATTGTAGTGAGCGCATTTTTCGGTTAATCCTCTGCTGTAAAAAACAAAAATTAATAATGTACTGCCAAGGATTAAAGTATGTTGCTTATCACAGAGTAGCATACTGGAGTCAACACACAGGTCAGAACTAGATGTAAAAGAGTGAAGCATAAATTATATGCATGACTCGCTGAAGCTTGATCCGCGTGTGATGTCATCGAGCACGCAACAACACTGGAGAGAGACGGCTTGACAGTCTATATACATGTATACATATATACATGTATAAGGGAGTACAGCTGGTGTTTGACGAGGTGTTGAATAAGGTGGGTAAATGTTGTGTGAGGGGGTTGGAAAGGCGAATGAGTGAGTGAGAACATCTTAATATGGCAGATATGAATGGCCATATGGTACAAGTGATTACGGAGTTTGGTAGCAGAGAATGGATGATCTTTCCTTGTTCTTGCCTGGGGAAAAAAAATGGGTGGGGGGTGTTGCCAGATATGAATGGCCATATGGTACGAGTGATTACAGAGTTTGGTAGCAGAGAATGGATGATTTTTCCTCGTTCTTGCCTGGAAAAAAAATAGTAGGGGGGTGTTGCCAGAGGAAGGAGGAGGGAACGAGGTAGAAGAAAAAGAAAAAGAAGAAAAAGAAGAAGAAAAAGTAGAAGAAAAAAAAAGACGAAGAAGAAAACGAAAACGAAAAAGAAGAAGAAAAAAGAAAAAGAAAATGAAAAAGAAGTAGAAGTAGAAGAAGAAGTAGAAGAAGAAGTAGAAGAAAAAGAAGAAGAAGAAGAAGAAGAAGACGAAGAAGAAGAAAAAGAAGAAGTAGAAGAAAAAGAAGAAGAAAAAGAAGAAGAAGACGAAGAAGAAGAAAAAGAAGAAGTAGAAGAAAAAGAAAAAGAGAAAAAGAAAAAGAAGAAGTAGAAGAAAAAGAAAAAGAGACAAAGAAAAAGAAGAAAAAGAAGAAGTAGAAGTAGAAGCAGAAGAAGAAATAGAACAAGAAGTAGTAGAAGAAGAAAAAAGAAGAAGAAAAAAAGAAGAAGTAGAAGAATAAGAAGAAGAAGAAGAAGAAGAAGAAGAAGAAGAAGAAGAAGAAGAAGAAGAAGAAGAAGTAATAGAAAATGATGTTGATACCACCACTACCAAAACACACACACACACACACACAGGTGACTCCGAGGAGCTTCTAACAAACTATAAGGTTAAGAATGAAAGCCTGAATGAACTCCGCCTACAGTGAGTGACTTTAACGTCTCTCTCACAATGCCATTCAAGCAGGAAAGAAGTGTTGTCTGGCAGTCCCCCGCTCCTGAGTCACTGTTTCTCTCTCTCTCTCTCTCTCTCTCTCTCTCTCTCTCTCTCTCTCTCTCTCTCACACACACACACTCTGTGACTGATTAATCTTTCCAATTAACTAAGTCTAAGGTCAAACAATCAAATCACGATCTCTCTCTCTCTCTCTCTCTCTCTCTCTCTCTCTCTTTTTCTTTATTTTCACATCTTACATATTGCAATTATACATACATGTCGATGCTCTCTCTCTCTCTCTCTCTCTCTCTCTCTCTCTCTCTCTCTCTCTCTCTCTCTCTCAACAATGAAGCTCCATAAGTTGAATCCCAAAGTCTCAACTATATATAATCAACATTTTTACGGTTATTATTCACAGGAGATATTCTTTTTTGAGGACACACAAACACAACAAAGACTACTGATTAACTCTATTATACCATATTCTCCTAAACTGACTTCAAGTAGTATATCTGAAATCTCATAACGCGCACCACCTTTCCCATGAATGAGAGAGAGAGAGAGAGAGAGAGAGAGAGAGAGAGAGATCACATAATAGTAAAATGCCATACATGTTTGAACCTTAGCAAAATGAGAAGTTCAACAAACATGGAGAATGCATATACTCTTCTGTGTGTGTGCGAGAGAGAGAGAGAGAGAGAGAGAGAGAGAGAGAGAGAGAGAGAGTACAAAGTAATTACACTCTACTACACATGGGCATTAAGCACGTCAATTCCAGCTAGTAGTGAGTGAGTGCCCTGCCTCGGTGACTCATCTTTATACCCTCTGACTCACCACTACTGCCAGACGAGAAAGAAGTCACCGCTCACCAGCTGGCGGGCGTAAGAGCCAATGTATGACTCTCTTCCCTTCATCCTCCTCTCCCCACCTATACCATGTTCTGTTCTTTGCAACTCGCATAGGGCTAAAGAGAGACAGAGGGTGGAAGTGTGCAAGCAAGGGGGAGGGGAGCAACAGCCGCAGCAGCCAGCAGTAGTAGTAGTAGTAGTGGGGCCAATGAATTGCTTTGTGAAAGGATATGAAAAAATATACCGCTCACAACGCAACTCTAATGGATGGAGGCCCGTTAGAAGTAGTAGTAGTAGTAGTAGTATAGTCATGGATAGCAGCAGTAGTAGTAGTCAAGGATAGTAGTAGTAGTAGTAGTAGTAGTAGTAGTAGTAGTAGTGTTATTTCCGCCCCTTGATGCGAAAAGATGAGAGTTGGGGTAATCGTTGCATGGCGCCCTTTAATTAAACATATTTGGTCACCTGGCAACGGAGATGGAGGGTGTAGTATGCGGAGGGAATTGGGCGTTTCCGGTACTCCCGACATCCTAGGGAATGTAGGAGGGGTGTACACAAAGGGTGCAAGATAAAGAGGAGCGGGGAAGGCGGGGGACGCTTCCTGCCTTGTATTTGTCGTTTTGTTTTCCCCGATAAACTTCAGACAAGTAAGAGAAAGGTCCAAGTCATTCCTAGCACATACATAAGCCAGGCGTTCTTACCGTAGTGCCTCAAAATTCTTACGTGGTATCGACATGATATCTTGGGAGTTTACAAATAGGCGGTGGCTGAGTGGTTAGCGTACTGGGATCACATTCACCACGCCATGGACAACGTCGGTTCGAATACCCACGCTGCCACCTGGGATTATTCAGTCAGCTCAGTCACCCACATGCTGTCCAGCGGCAAAAGGGTCGAAAAACAGGCTATTTTGTGACGGCTCGACGACAAACTTGGAATCGAGCTATCAAAAAATCCTTCGAGCTGGTCAAACCACATTAAAAAATATAGCCCTTTCATTTTGCCGTCGATTGATACCAAAAACATTTCTATAGTCCCGGAAATAAGGAAGTTATGGCGATTCGCACCAAAGCGGTCGATTTTCCAAAATTCGCGGCTTAATGACAAGGGCGCCGCAAAATCAAGAGTCCGTCGTCCATTGCTTGAGATGTCACTGCCTTCATACATAGTTAACATATGGGAGGAGCTGAAATAATTGGGGACGACACAAAGCCTAACGCCCAGGAAGCTGATTAAGCAGGAGCTAAGATATATTTGAAGTTTCCAGTTAAGATTTTGAGTTAAGGACAGACAACGTGTGTATAGTGTAGAAGAAGGAAACAGCTGAGTGTTATCGAAGAACAGAAAATAGATGTGTGGAATGCAGAGTAAATTTATCGGGATAAGTAGATAGATCAATATTTTTGGAAGAAAAAAAATATATAATCAATGAACAGAGCCCTACGGAACACCGCTGTTAATGGGGTTAGGGGTAGAACAGTGACCGCCTACCACAGATAGATCGACACAAATAAAGAGATTGACATAGATCGACCTGAAAAGAAACTGGAAATAAAAGTTGAGAGGGATAGAATCCGTGGGAAGCTGTTGTTCAGTAAGCTTTTTAGGTTTCTAAGGTAACAGCAAAAGTAATATGTTAGGATAATGAAGGTTAAATATGGGTAGTAAAAGGATGATAATAAAGAGGCAGCACAAGGTTGATTTGATATTGAAATTTGGGTATCGGGGCCGAAAACTTTCATTAAGAACCGTCGTCATTGCCAAGGCCTGCCGTGGTGGGGTGGTCGCGGCTCCTTTATGAATTAAGCCTTTAACTTCAGTGACTATCAAGGCGAGACAGCTGCAACGCATTATAGATCTTCATCCGTCAGTTTACCTTTTATATATTTTTCTTTCTCAGTTACTACAAACAGCGAGTTCCTAAAGGCCACCCCAGGGAATGTGCGGTTTCCAATAATCAGGACACCTCCCAAAATTTACCTCTCTTTTTGGACACTCCTTTGACCTCTATTCAGGAGCAGTAAGTAGCGGGCGTTTTTTATATTTTTCTTTACGCCCTTGAACTGTCTCCTTAGCTGTAAAAAAATAAAATAAAATAAAGGCCACCCCAGGGAATGTACGGTTTCCAATAATCCATTTTCAGCTGTATGTTTGCTGCAGACCTCTGACAACACACGAAGTAGTGATGGTGGTGGTTGAAGTCGATGCAATGTTCAGTTTAGTTGGAATCAGCAAAATATCATAACATAATTGAAAGGCTGCTATGAGATGAGTACTTAATCGAGATAATTCCTCTTCGCATTATTATTTTTCCACTCAGCTTACTGTCGAATGAAACGGAACTCAAAACTCTCTCACACACACAACAACTATTTTTTTATTTACTGGAGAAAATAAACTCGTGCAGCAAAACAGTCATTTATGTCGTTCCGCTTTCTATTACCCCGCTACGCAACTTTCCTCATGACGTAACGCGGCCTGAAGCTCCCCTCTCACCTCCCTTCCTCCATGACAGCCACTTTCGCCGCCCCCTTCTGTACTGGCGAGTATGTAGGTTAGGCGCGGCGCATGGCGTGGAAACCTTATGAGTTGTTTCCTTTCAAACCCGGCCCTATCAAGTATACCATGATCCCCGTCTCCCCCTTCCCTTCCCCCTCGCATTCTCAGCACGATGAAGCCTTCGATACTCGTGGTATGAGTATTGTGTTACTCCGAAGGGAAAATCCAATGATGAACCCGGCTTATGAAAGTTAATACTACTACCCCATTAGCTACATGAAGTAATATAAAACAAATTAACACATTCGCACAATATAATGCAAGATTCCAGTAATGCGTTATTCTGAGGACACAAAACCTATCCTAAAACATGGCGTAATATATAAACAGACCGTGGTGCAGTGGTTGGAATGCCTGGAATGCCTAGCTATAATTCCGCAGGCTCGGGTTCGAATCCCGGCCCAGGCAGACAGCGTGCACCTCTTCCAGCTGTTCATCCGATTCCGGCTGTGTACCTGGGGAAACCTGGGTAAGGTAAACTGTGGTAACCCAGATGTCATACTGGCCTTGTGTCCCGGGGTAATGGTTTCTTATGTCAGTATTGTTAGACGCTTCCCCCTCTCACATCAGCTATTTCCAAAGGCCAAAAAGGAAATCAATCGGGTTCTCTTAAGCGTTTTCTTAGTTTCATGGTTACAGAAGGAGGGTCAAATTGCCACCAGGGTCATAATACTACCCTTGGAAATGCTCAAAACTCCTATGAAAGTCTTGTCAAATGTGTGAGCTTGGGCACCGAAATGTTTGAGAATATGACCCTTACCCATCACTACCTCAAGGGTCAATGCGACGGAGATGAGCACCGCGGCCACGAGCAGCTACAGCGTATGCCCCAACTTTACCTTTTTACACTTACAGTTATTAAGTGCTCATTCTCTCTAGTTTTCGCTCACTCAGTTATATCGTTCATAAGGTGGGTGATACTTATAAGAGCAACTGTACGTGCTGGAAATAAGATGTTGCCTTATTGGTATGCATTAAGGTGACGCGCCTACTACTTGCAATTAGGCAGGAAGAGAAACTCCAATCAGCATTCCTATCTCTACTGTCGTCTGCATGCAGGCTTGTGCTTTGCTTCCGAGCCAATGCGAGTAATACGCAAGGGCACACAATGATAGGAGACTACAAGAGCCAGTCCTGTGAATGGAGGTTGTTTTGAACGTTCGTTTGCATCCCATCCTTAGCATTACATCGAAACTACATGACGTAATAGGAAGTAACTCGGAGGTCAAAATTTATGCACAAACGTTCGCAATATGTCCCGTATTGAGCTATGTCAATAATTCATGTAGAAATGGTGTGAATGGATGTTTAAAAGCGAATTAATAGCATCCATGATATCTTGCCGTTCCTATAAGTAGCATGATTGTAGTCGCGCCTACGATGTGTTGTATAAGATGGTAACTAATGACGTAATGTCATGTCAATATATAGTAATATCAGTTGGATTGCATGTAATCTCTTAATGTAATAATGGTATATTTATTATGATGGTACATGTTTGTAATAAGATAAGATATTAACCATAATGGTAGGAAATGTATGTGAGGAGTTTGAAGGACACGTGTGGTGGGGCGGCGATGGGCACCTTAGAGTCCATGAGTTAGCGCGTAGAGTCAGCGCGTAGAAGCCGAACTCAGCATAATCGTCAGATAATTGAGAACAGTGAATGATGTCATGCCTGACCCAAGGGTCAGATACCGTGCCATAGCAAGCCTTGCCTCAAGCGAGGAGGACAGACGCTAGGCGAGAAGAAGAGAGGCAGGAGCGTGAGTCTCCTACCCGTGGCGAGGAGACGAGAGACAAAGGGAGCACAAGGCTCTTACGACGGATTACGAAGCTATTATTAGACCCCTCAATAATTGTGAGTATTATAAGTTTGACGTTGTGTCATAGGATAAGGTGACATTTGGTGTATTTGATGTGGCTGCATTAACTGTATGGTGTTGATTGACACGAGCTGATGAGTTGTACTCTTTTACCTCACTCAGGTTTACACGCATATTAAAAGCGTGTAAAACAAGACGGGTCTTCTGATTTATCCTACCCAAGCCGCCAGTGGTGGCAACAATGATATTGCAGAAAGTTGCCCAGAGCTCAAAATATGTTTGCAGTTCACCACCCGGTATGTTGAAGGCATAGTTCACGACAACATCCGGCAGAAATACAAAGAAAATAAACACTTCCATCTGGCTGCCGACTGTTCGGGTGGAGGCTGTGTTTAGGGTCTGAGGCGAAGCCCTGGGAACAGATGCGTCCCACAGACCCACGCCCACAAAGGGGCAGACCAAAGGCCACAAAACACTGCCATAAGCTGTGTGCTCCTCGTAACACTGATGCACGCAACATACACAGAGAACATTACGCCAGCGAGTCGTGTCTTGGGACGAACCTTAATTTTATTTCCTATCGGGATCTCAGATCATAAATCGTGCCTCACATAACATATTGATGAAGGGATTAGTTCTACTAGGGCAGCGGTTCTTTACCTTCTTACAACCACGCACCCACCAAGGAATTGGTCCTTCACGACACTCACACCCTGCATATTTAAATAAAATTCCCTTCCAGCATTAATAAACAATGGTAAGCCTAGGGAAAGTAGTACAGAAAACTAAAGTTAGTAAAGGTGATATTCTTGCATATTTTCATAAACTTCCCAATATTTGCACACTTAAAATAATAACAAATATAATTACCGAAATTCCAACCTTTCCCCCAAGGCTGAGTCTGTTCCATTCCCCCACCACCCTATCACAAAACCAATGCTTGCCTATTCCCCTCCTAAATCTATACTTTTCTAATTTAAATCCATTACCGCGTGTTCTATCCTGCTGGCTAATTCTCAGTACTTTACTTATATCGCCTTTGTTGTAACCCTTGACCCATTTGAATACTTCTATCAGATCTCCCCTCACTCTTCGTCTTTCTAGCGAATGTAAGTTGAGACGTTTCAGCCTATCTTGATAAGGGAGGTTCCTCAGCCCCTGAATCATCTTGGTCATCCTCCTCTGAACTGATTCTAGCAAGCTGATGTCCATTATGTAGTGTGGGCACCAACACTGGACAGCATAATCTAAGTGTGGCCTAACTAATGCTAAATAGAGTCTGAGGGTGACCTCTGCACTTTTGTTGGCTACCGTCCTGTTAATAAAGCCTAATACCCTGTTAGCCCTATTCCTCGCACTAATACTGTACATTGCTTCCTTAGTTTTAGGTCAGAGTTCACTAACACTGGGAGTAGGGGAAGCCATGGGTGGAGGTAGTTGGTGCCAGATACACGTCACAAATGTCACGCCTCACCTGTCCGAATGTGTAAGTGGCTCATGCAGGTTTTGCCATCACAGTCAAGAGTAAACGCCATAATTAACCGCATCTGGCAGTGCACAATAGCGTCAAAAATTAGCGAAGTGTGTGAAACAATCCGTGCCACAGCACCATGCTGATCCGAGACTTCGTTTGAAAGATATTTGCGAAAAACGGTATGTCATGGGGTCTGATATGGATAGTAGAAATGCCCAGGTGCCACATCCATCAAAATTCCCGCTTTGTTGGTGGGCAGATGAAATGAAAGACTACTGGTATAGTAGAAGTAGTAGCAGTATTGTTATTATCCTTTTTTATAATCACCCTCATTTTCATTACTTCAAAGCTGTACGTTATGCAAATTCGATTGATTATTTTAGTTGCCCATATTTTATACTACCAACAAATAGGCACATCAATTGCTACAGACTCCATCCTCCCTCGATGTTTGTTCTGTGGATAATTTGGTTTTGAGAAAAGATGATCCAATTATAGAAAGGAGCCAAAGAACAAGCTAACACATGTGGGCCATCAGTGTCAGGCCTAGGATGAGTTTTCTCTCCACAGCTACTTGACAACCCTGCACTGCCTTGAAAACACCTACCACTACCCCACACCTGTCCACTATCACGCCCTTCACTGCACTATGAACAGGAAACGTGGACAGGAGTACTATCGACAGACACCAACAACATTATCACGCAATATTGACGTATTCCAGCAACACAACACACGCTCTAGCCCTCTGGATCAATGGCTTTAGATTGCCACCCGTTCACAATCCCAGAGTAAAGTGGGGAAGTCCCAGGTAATGATGTATTAAAAAAACGTTAAGGTGTACGGAGGGACATACAAGAGAGAGAGAGAGAGAGAGAGAGAGAGAGAGAGAGAGAGAGAGAGAGAGAGAGAGAGAGAGAGAACAATACTACAGATCCATGACATGAGAGAGAGAGAGAGAGAGAGAGAGAGAGAGAGAGAGAGAGAGAGAGAGAGAGAGAGAGAGAGAGAGAGAGAGAGAGAGAGAGAGAGAGAGAGAGAGAGAGAAGAGAGAAGAGATCCACACAGATCCAAGGACATGAGAGAGAGAGAGAGAGAGAGAGATTTATTTAGATTTACATAGAAAATCAGACCAACACAGGACCCCATGGTCCAGACTTGGTGGTCTGTCCTAAACAGAAGACTCCAAAACGTTGCATTTCTACTCTAGTTGATATTAAAGTTGAAGAGTGACGGTCGAGCTTTTTTTTTGAAGGAGTCAATCGTTACACCACTGACACGGAGAGAGAGAGAGAGAGTGAGAGAGAGAGAGAGAGAGAGAGAGAGAGAGAGAGAGAGAGAGAGAGAGAGAGAGAGAGAGAGAGCAATACTACAGATCCATGAAGTATTATTAAAACACATGACAGCTAAGCTCTCCAGGATCAATGGTTTTAACTTCTGATTTTGATAACGGGCAGGGCACCAGCGGGTTTGGTGCAAAACTCATAATAAAACGAGTTGGTTGATGGGGGGAGGGAGAGCCGAGCATTTAAGAAAGTGAATCAAGTATTTTTTTTTCTTTCAATATTTGGGTGTTGTGCTGAGAAGTGAATGAGAATTTGCAAGATGAATCTGTTTGTCACGTATGATGCGTGGTGTCAGTGATATGTGGTATATTTGGCATTTCTGGCTTTGTTTGTCTTACGAGTACGTTGGTTGGTTGTGTAAGCATATGTCCATTAGTGTCGATCTGACTGTATGCGATGTTGTTCATAAATGTGTCAGTGTGCTTTTTTGCGTATGTGAAGATCCATGCACACCACAACCTCGCAGCCTTGGTGTAATTCGTTCTAAACCATCAATTTCTGAGTGTATTAAGGTCCCACACCATGAAACAGTACTCTCACAGCCCCGAAGTAATTGTATGAAAGTCCCAGGTGAAGAATTATAGGAAAATGGAACAGTGAAGCGTGTAATCATAAGGCAACAGATCAAACACACAACACTGGGAAATGAACACCTAAGAGTGGGGGCGGCACAACACTTGGCATGACAGACACTAACATAACAGAATAACGCGACCAACGAAGAAAACTAAAAATCTCATGCCCACGCCTTCTTGTTGACAACTGGGCGGCGGTGGCGGCGGCGACAGGCGATCGATGGGTCTCCTGTCCTCACTCCTGGCTTATTACGCCTTTCCCTAACTCTCCTCCACAACGTATTTCCTAGATGACAGCACGCCCCAGCATCACGCCCTCCGCGGCCCAGCCCGCAGGATTAGCAGACGGCGCGTCGGAACAACGGAGGCTGAGTAGTGTATGAGTGATCAACGTGAGTACAGTTACCTGCTTGATGGCCCGCCCGATCTCATGGATGATGCGGTCCTTGACGCCTCCCCTGATGGTTGCCATTGCCACTCCAAGCACTCAGAGCACATTAGAGGCAGGAGGGTGAGACAGGCCAACATAGGTGGACGGGAATGGTTAAATCCTGATGTCACACATCCTCACCGCACACTCGTCAGCAGCTGACTGCTGTCTGCTGGCTCTGGCTGCCGCAGCTGCTGCTGGCTCCACCCCCCGCACAGTCGGGAAACGCAAAGCGCTGCGAACAATGCAATAAACAAAGGAAATGTGAAGCCAGCCAAATTCTTATTCAAAACAAAGGAGATCTTAATAAAACGTTTCCTTCTACAAATCTCTGTTTATGCATGAGGCGCGGAATGATACGCCTTTTGCCTTCAGTCATATGTTTGTTGTATTCGTCCGTCTGGCACACACGCAGAGCCGGTGGTTGATGAGGCTTTCCTGCATGAAGCTTGATGAACCAATTCAATACATGAATAAATATAGAGGAACAGCGATAACTCTTGGTAGTGTGTGGATGAGTTTCCATTAGAACGCAGTGGGTGATAGAAAAAATACCAAAACTATGTCGTCGGCAACTAAGTTTGGTATGACAAGACACGTGATTTGTGAGGACACTGCACATTTGACCCACCTTTATGACCATTGACGTTACAGTATAGATACTAATATTGTTGTTCACTTCCGTACGTCGACCGCTCCCTCCATCTCGTAAATTCCCTGATACACCTGAAGGAAGAATGTTAATTGTTGGCGATTTGCCACTACATGATACCAACAGGAATTAACACCCTATATATAAGAGCACATGCACCGAGACTATTCATCTAATAAATCTTCTCTCCTACCTTTCTCGCCACAGTTACAGAAATATGCAACTCCACCAATACACGTGAAAGACGAAACAGCAGGCCCTTCGGCTCACATATGTTCCTCCTGCTGGAACTCCAAACTAAGTTTCCTGGTGTGGACAGGCCTTATCCACTACAGGTTCAAGAGTCGACATGACATGGATGAGAACAGAGGCCACGCACAGCTATAGCGTATGCCCCCAACTTTACCTTTTACTATTCTGGAACACATGCACTTTATATGGTTAATTTCCGCTGTGCATTCATAACGCCCAATCCCACCATAGGGAATAAATGGACGTTAAACGATGATGATGATGATGAATTCGTAACTGGCATGCTACATTCCATGTCCTTGCTTCATAACCTTATTTGTCCCCATTCTCACACTTCTTTCATAATGCCAGTGCACCTGTATTACCTGCAATGCTTTTCTTGAAGTCTCCTTATTGCAACCCCCTCTACCATTCTACAATGCTGCTATCAAACTCTGAGCAGTAAGGATTCAGAGACCTGGATTATTTTCCCCAAATTTTGCTGAACAAACATCAGTTACCAGTTAACCTTCCACAGGCAGAAAGGCAGGTTTAACAGTTGAGTGGGCTGTGCGCAGACTGCCCAGACCTGGACTCAACCCAAGCCCACAAATTTATGGCTAGATGTTTTAACTACTACATAATTATTCATTTTCAATGTATTTTTTTATCTCCCATCATATTCTCTCATCAGATACTGAACATCCATGTCTCAACTTATTCAAGTTTCATAATCCTGTTCTCTTACTCTGATCTATTATGAAATAAGTTCCTGATCTACAACCCTGACCTTAACATGCCAATCTCTCCTCGTTTGCAGTCCTCTCTGTGTTGACAAGCAATACTTTCCTGCCAATTCCTTGTAACATTTGAAACTGATGCAGCTCCAAAATGAATTACCCAACAGATCACAGTCTCACACCTGATAATAAACTGTTACTAAGGACTCTAACAAAGCCTGTGTATATCTCACAAACTCTTTTATAACTGAACCATCAAATTCAACATCTAGCACCCTGCGTCATACCATTGCTTTCCTCTGCAATTTCATAAACCAATGAGCAGGATGTTTACCTCATTTTTATGGTGGTCCATTATCTTCCATCCAAGGGTTATTAATGATGACAGCCCTTCACTTCAGTTGCTTTCATATGGAACTAATAAATTCAACTACATTACCTGTAGATATGATGAATGGTATCCCTCCACAGATGCAGAGTATTGTAAAATATGGATCTGCGCTGAACTAAAAAAAAAGCTGACACATACTACATACAAGTAACTGTGGAACACTGAAAAGTTAATCTGGGTATACAATGCTCCTTTATTGAACATTTCACTCACACCGAGTAATGCAAAACCGAAGACACATACACTGAGCAGTCTAACTCCTTCACACGCGCACACTTCACAGCTTTGTACATGTTAAAGTCAAGTTATTATAAAATATTAATGATACGAGCTAATTACAATAATAAACCTCTCAGGGATCCAACAGACAGGACAATACAAGGGGTGGTACACTCGGCATCTCACAACCATCCACATAGCACGTAATTCTGGCAGCAGCTTCCCAGTAACACAGCTTGTCTGTCAAATATATGAAGTGTCCATGTACAACAGTAAGGAGTGAGCCTGCCTGGGTATACTATTTACATCACTTATTTATAGAAGCGCATTTTGCCGCATCATGAAGAGGCCTTGCTTATGGCATGAGCAACACTACATGGGTACTCGTGCTGTAGAGGACTGATGTTCATTGGCAAAGCCAACCTAAAATGTTATTAAAATAGGGATATCACAAAAATAAAATAAGCAGAAGGAACTTTACATCAAACGTCCACAGCGTGCACCAAACACAAATTACTATATTCGTCTGCGCTATTTCTTCATAAAACTGTACAGCCACTGTATAGCAAGACGCTGAAATAGATCTGTGCGACAACAAAACTATGAACATTCCTGATGAGAACAACTTGTCCATCAGTTTGGACAAAGGATATAAAATTATCAACAATGTTCTCTTTTAACAAGGAACAGTCAAACAAGATTACTGGAAAGGCGGGTTAAGCCTCATTATGTACAAAGAATGTTCATAGCATATTTTTTACATCTTCATCAAGAAACCACAGCTTTGTAGTATATTTCGAGTGAAGGCTCTGCCATTGTTTCCTCCTTGTGCTAGGGAAAGTAACATCTATATAACAAAGCAGATTGTGTGAAGTTACTAAATTATGAAAAAATAAATAAGTTGAAAATATAAAATTATTATCTATCTAGCACAATGGATAGAGTCAAGGATTCACACTCCACAAGAAAAAAAAGCATCTGGTTCTTGTTCACAAATGGATCATACATATGGGAGCATAAAGCAAATAACTTACAATTTTTTTTAAGTGGAAAAAATAATCTTTGCTCCTAAATTCCATATAAAATATTGAGTTTATGCTGTTTACAGACACTAACTATGTACATTTGAAATTTATGCAATCCTTAAAAAAAAAAATAATAATAATAATAATAATAATAAAAATCACACTGAATTGATAAATTTTCAAGACATTCAGCATTAATGGCCTCAGCTACTGATCTGTAATACTTGTACTCCCAGTGTAAGTTTTCAACATAGTTAACAAGACATAGAGGGTGGCAACACACTGCAATGTTGCTCACACTCCAAGTCCACTAGGCAAATTTATCTCTTACAATGATTATGCAAACATGTTTTTTAAACCACTTGTTCATTTAAGTATTACAGAAAGCAAAAAAATTCTCAAAATTTTCTGTATATAGTATTTCTTTCTTCTATATAAATTTTAGAAGCACAAATGTCGTGTCATATGCATTGTAACTATTTGGTTGTATTATAGTTCACATCTTTATTTTTTTAGTAAGCAGCAGCATTTAAAAATAATCTAAGTAATTCCCAGGTAAAATATGAACAAAAGACCCTTAAGAAAATAACATTACTTTCTGGACCGCCGGACTGCCTTCTTCATCACCCGGCCACTGGGAGGAGTAGGGGCGAATGGGTTCTCATTGTTTCTGAAACAGTAAAGCAACATGAGAAACAAAAAATATGAAAAGCTACACATCTACACCTACAAAGCATATCTGGGTTCATGGATATATATATATATATATATATATATATATATATATATATATATATATATATATATATATATATATATATATATATATATATATATATATATATCGCCTAAATCTGAACAACGTATAACAACTGTTTTGCAAAGATAAGCACACGACGTGAGCTAAATCATTTCAAGCTTCAGTACTGAAGACAACACATGACATTCACAGTCGCATTTTTTAAAACAAATGAATGCATAATTGTAATTCAGATACTGCTACGTTATTTTACCGTGTTTTACATCACAACGTATTATAGATTATCATTAAAAGGGAACATTATAACATAAACAATAAATACACATCACTTCCGTTACCTTCAAATGCTCCCGTATGAAACACTTTGAGAGCGGCGACATCACTTCATATCACGACTGTACAACTAATCCTTGTCCCTCCGATGGCATCACTGTCTGTTCATCAGACGTCTTTCTAAGCCTTACCTCTGGTCCCTAACTCTAACCAGAAATTTTCAGGATCTATACAGCACTTATATGGAAAGTGCCACTTTTGTAACAATGAACCCTTCAGCCTAATCGCTACAACTGAATCTTCAACTATGATATCACAGTCACACTGTAAGGTTGCCCTAATACCTGCAAATTACCAAAGATTCTGGTCCCTGTCAGAATTAAGCAAACCTCATCTACAATTTCCATTTCATTTACACATTTAGCTACATCTTCCATTCCAGCTCTACACATTCAGGGCAAAAAACTTCTAGCATAATGCATTGATTGCAAGAAAGGCAGAAAAGGTTACTAACCCAAATGCAGCTCCTGGAGCCTGAACTTCAGAATTTCTTGTACCAAACTGAAAGACTCCTGGAGAACTGTTGTTTGCTTGACTCTGAAAAGTGAATAAAATAAGAAATATTAAATATATACTTTTTACTAATGTCAAAATTCTTTTAGGCAATGACCTAAGCATTTTGACATAAGGAGATTCACCACAACAATCACTACTGGTAAATGCTCTTAACCCAATGAGCTAAAAACTTCCAAGACATGTCATGATGTCAAGTGTCCTAACAGTTTTCAAACTGGAAGCAAACTAAATCACAATTATGGTTTCCTGCAACAGACAGAGAAAAACAAACAAAAAATAATAAATAATCATCTCATGCAATATATTGGGGAGACACAAAGTATTTAAAGCTGCAAGATTGGAGAACACCGACTTTTTACCTGACACCAACAGCCTATCCCCTCCATAATAACAAGAGGAATGACAGGACCAACAATAAATGATGTGCACCTGATTTAGTGGTGACTTCATTGAGGATAAAGAGTGTGCTAAAAAATTATTACCTGTCCAAACTGGAAAAGTCCGGGATTTGGTGGTGGTTGCACTGCAGCAAAGTTGAAGCTTGGGCCTGTACTGCTTGCAGCTTGCCCAAAGTCAAATCCTGTGCTGGATTTCTTCTCTGATGGCTGCCCAAAGGCAAAACCAGAGTTGGAATTGACACTGCTGCCAAACGCTGGTGTGGGACCTCCAAAGGCTGAGGGAGCCGTGGCAGCGCGGGCTGGAGGGTTGCTGTTGCCAAACTGGAAGGCTGGTGTTGTGTTGGAGGAAGGGGCAGGGGCTCCAAATGCTGGGGTGCTTGAGGGAGGGGAGCCAAATCCTGAGCCACTACCCAACTTGTTCTCCTTGCTTCCAAACGTGAAAAGGGAAGGTGGAGCACTGACCCCGTTGTTGATGGTAGGAGCAAAGGTAGGCGAGGAGAAGGAGAGTTTCTTGGCAGGTTCACTGGTGTCAGATGAGTCTACTTTGGAGCTAAAGGAAAATGCAGGTGCTGGTTTATTTTCCTCCTTGTTGGCCTGAGGCTGGGGTGAAGAAAATGACAAAGCAAATGTGTTAGGGGTGGATGCTTTATCCCCAAATGCAAACACACTGCCTGAGGATGTAGTATTTGCTCCAGTAGTAGCACCAAAAGGAACAGTTAATGCTGCAGTAGAAGTAGCAGTAGCAGTAAGTGTCGTAGCAGCAGCAGGAAGGGGGTCTCTCTTAGCCAAGACTTCAAAAGGCGATGCTAGTGTTGCATTACTTTTCTCTTCCCCCTTGTTGGATGTAGTGACACTGTTAAAGGTAAATGCTGGTTTACTTGTGTTTGCTTCTACACCCCCATCCTTTCCATCAAAAAGAGCCTCATTTCTTTTGAAGCCCTTGGTGTCTTCTGACATACCAGTTTTAGCCTCTCCACTGGAGGATGGATTTGCCTTCTGCTCTTCTTTGGCTTTTTCTTGGCTTCCAGAGTCAAAACTGAAGGCAACATGTGTCTTGGTACCTGTACCAAACTGAAAAGCTGGTGTGGTTGATGTCACACTTTCCACACTATCTGCAGACTTGCCACCAAATAACAATGGCTTTTTAGTTTCCTCAATTTCAGCTTTTGTATCCACCTTTTGAATGCCAAAACTGAAACCTACACTTGAACTGGCAACTTTGTCCTTTGGTTGGTCACTTTCAGCACTAGAGCCAAAAGAGTGTACAGTCAAGGCATTAGATTTCTCTCCAGGCACTCCAAATTTGAATCCAGTGACTCCCTTACCCTCCTCTTGAGTAGTTTTGGCACCAACTCCAAAATTAAACCCACTGGAGACAGCTTTCTCCTTAAATGTAAAAGCTAGTGAAGGTGAGTCACTGGTTGTAGTATTTACACCAAATTTGAAATTCCCAGTAATGGCTTCAGAAATATTAGCAGCACCTGGTTTGGGGGTCTCACATGATATGCACTTGGTGGCATCACTTTTGTTTCGAACTAAGCAGGTGTCGCATTCCCACTCTCCTTTCTGTTTTGCAAATACTGACCCAAAACCTAAAGTGTTTGTCTTTTCCTTAGTGTCAACAGTTGTCTCTGGTACAGATTTTGTATCTGACTTAGCTCCAGGCCTTGGAGTCTCACATGCAACACACTTTGATACAGAGTCCTTGTTACGCACCATACACATATCACAATCCCACTCACTGGCTGATTTTCTAAAAGTATCCCCCCAAGCTGCCCCATTTCCTGCCCATGACCCACTTGACTTAGTAGCTCCCTCAGCATCCTTTGTGGGGACTGATGCAACCTGTCCAGGTCTCTGAGTCTCACACGCAACACACTTAACAGACGTATTCTGATTCCTTAACATACACACACTGCACTCCCATTCATCACTAGACTTTTTGAACATTGAGCCAAAGCCTTGCACACCTTGCAAAGTGTCTGGTTTCTTAACTATACTGTTGACTGGTTGTTCCAACAAAGACTTAGTACTGTCAGAATTTGTCATAGAAAATGGCTTACTTGAAACAACTGTCTTTTCATCATTATTTGGTGACGAGGCTAATGATTTTTCAGAAAGCTTTTCTTTTGGCTTCAGAATATCCAAGATGCTACCTTCCTTGAGTTTTTCAGTAGACGTCACATCTTTCTTGGGGTTTGTCTTTAGCTTGGGGACCAACAAAGATGAGCTGCTACTATTAAACATCAGGGAAGGCTGAGAGGTGGGCATGGCTACCTTAGGGCTGGGTGTGATACCCTGACCAATAAGAGTTGGGTTCCTGAATGTAAAGTTGGGGGCATTATCCAAGGTCTCACTGGCTGACTGTACATCCACTATCTCAGGAATGGAGAACTTAAATCCTTCTGGTGAGGAGGAATATAAACTGGATTGCAAGCCTTGTCCTCCTGGGGATGCCATGAAGCTGATTTTTGGCAGTGATGAAAGTGGCAGGGGGACAGGGGTCAAGTTGGGCTCCTCCAGTACTTCATCTCCTTGCTTACTTGAACTTCTTCCACTGTCTACCAGTTTTGACTTCATCTTGCCAACTCGCTTTGTTGACTGTGAAACATCACTGAAAGAAAGCAAAGAAATTATGAGTTGGTATTACTAACTTCTTTCTTAACTTTTTTCTTACAATCCCCTTTGACTTACACACTGATTTCTCTTTTTATGATTTTGACACAAGCTAAATCTACAAAAACTGGATATTTTATAGCTAACAATGCAGCTGAACATTTTTAAACAAAGGTACCTTACGAAACACTGCATTCTGAAGTGTTTTAGGGAACTAGGTCTATGCAAATAAAAGCTGTGTGCTGCACTTTTGAATGAGTCTCCACTCACCCTGCAAGTGCTGTGCTGATGGGCTTGGGTGTGAATTCAAAGGTCATAGAGGCACTGTTGCTGCTGGACACACCAAACTTGAACACATCCTGTGGTGGGGCCGTTGATGTGACTGACACTGCAGGTTGCAAGGATGGCAAAAATTTTGCTGAAGTTTCTGCTGCGGCTTTAGAAAATAGAGAGGCCACAGAATTTTCAGAGGAGCTCTTCTCTTCTTTTTGTTCTGTCTTTCTGGTTTCTGAAGCTGTTTGAGAAGACTCCTCCCTCTTTGTTCCTGTCCCTGAACTCTTTTTATTGCGGGTAGAATCAGGTAGCTGTGGGGTGCTGGGGCGTAAGTTTGATGAAAGGTTGTCTTGAACTGTAACCTGAAAGAAAAATACTTCCTTGATGACAAAAATTAAGAATACTAACTGCACCACCACTGATTACAGTTCTTCTCGGGACACATCATCACATTCACCTATCATTTAGGTAGCCATTTTGTACATTCTTTGACTACAGCAAATGCAACAATGTGAGCCAGCATCTAGCAACAGCTAGTGAAGCCCCTCAAGTGCCTAAATGAAAAAGGAAGCAAAGAAACCTTGAGAAAACAGTGAGGTTAGTGCTTTCTGATCAGGGAAACAAAACTGTTCCCATACACATTACAAACTGCTAGTAAAAGATAATTTTGCACATCATATATGACAACTAAAAAATAATTAATAAAAAACCAATAATAATGTTCTGGTTATTTGGTATATTTTACTCACAAAATGCTTCAGCAGCTTTAAGTCTGCTGTTATGGGCAAGGGGAGAGCACAAGAGCCTCTATCTTGTGGTGGAATAACTGTACTGCACTCATGTAAGCAGTGTTGCATTACTTCATTAGTGGTAATGTTGGATCATGTATGATACATACTGTTTGAAATTTTCATAAATTACACACGTAAAACATGAGCAGCCTGTACATAACTTAACCATTTCAGTGCTATGAGCGTCTGTGGACACTTCCCAGGTTCTCTGCTATGAGCGTCTGGGGATGTTTTTATTAATCTATACTTTCTATCATGTCCTTTCCTCCTAATTCATCATCAGTGTTTTCCTAATCTTTCTCAAGGTGCTTGATATGGGTTCCATGATGGCTCAGTAAGGACTAAGGGCATTTCTTAAATCCACAAGGGTCAGATAAATCATCAAAGAACACATTAAATATCAACTCATGAAACTTGAGCTGCACATTCAAAATTAGTGGCGTGCAGTGGCAAACTGGATTTGATCAAATCAACAATGGCCATCATTTAAGGGTTAACATAGTTACTTGTCTACAATTTTCACATTACCTTGGAGGGTGTCAAAAGTTTACTGGAGGGAGGGGCAGAAGGCCTGAGAGGTGGTCGATGCCTGTGGAACGCAGCAGTATAGGAAGAGTCCAGGAAGCTGCCCCTCTGGCCTGGTGTGGGTGTGGGAATACGCTTAGCATCTGATATTGGTGTTGACATTGACTCTAAACTTTCCAGGATGCGGCGTGCTGCTTGGCTAAGTCCACCGTCATCGGAGGTCTGAGGTGCAGCTTTGGGTTTGACTTGGGCACGTGAAATCTGAAAGTGTGATTAAAAAGAAATAATGCAGACTTTGCATGATACAGATGAAGTCTTGTATGGATTTGCTTAGAAATACCAAGATCATAACTTTAGAAATTTTATCCATTACAAATAACATTTAGAATTCTCTAATCTTTCAAACTGAATTTGACTTTCTTATTGTTTCAGTAAAATTCTAACACACTCTTCTCCAAAACTTCAAAAATTTGTAAAACCTGTGTGCACAATCAGTTTCCTTACAGTAGCATTTCTATAATTTTGAATACATTCTGAAACAAAGTTTAGGCCAATTTTGGATACAACTGAAAACTCTCCAAATTTAACACAATCCCCAAGGAGCCAATAATAAAAGGGCAGAGCAAAAATTAACTACCTGGTGGGAACCCCGCACTGGTAGTCTTCTGCTTCTGTAGGCTGAGGCTCCGCCGTACATAGTTCTCCCAGGATAGAAGGGTGACGCTTTGAAAGCTGAATCACTTAGCACTGACTTTTCACTCTGAAAAAGTAAAAACAAAAACATCACCTAAATTTTTCACAGATCAAGAGAATAAAAAAAAGACTCAAGAAAGAAAATATTAGGCATTGTGGTAAGGCTTGCCCAGAGATTTGGGTCCATTAACAAGGCTTATTTAGGGAAATAATGTAAAATATCTTGCAACACCCCCCTCTCCCATCACAAGAAATAAGGTTGGTAGGAACTGTGAGTGGTTGGTAATGTTCACCAATATATATATGATTCAAAACAATGTGCCATAGTTAGTCAACTGCTTTACTTCCTCTCATTTTCCTGGTTTCTTTATGGTTGAAACACAATATACTCGTACCTCCCCTATACACTAATGAAAACCCAAAGGTCTTTCTGGACAAGAATTATGAACAAGGCACTGACGAGTTTTAATTTTTCAGAAAGTAGTTCACAGTACTGAAAACTAAGTGAAAGAAAAAGTACTATGTGAAATCTATTATGAAAACCCCAAACTATTAT
The DNA here is from genome assembly GCF_024679095.1 of Eriocheir sinensis. Taxonomy (NCBI): domain Eukaryota; kingdom Metazoa; phylum Arthropoda; class Malacostraca; order Decapoda; family Varunidae; genus Eriocheir; species Eriocheir sinensis. Next base: position 8,793,744 of record NC_066576.1, read on the forward strand.
AACACTGACCAGAACTGGCGAGCCATATATAGAAACATTGAACCGAGGCCTCTTGCTTGCCAGTGCTGATGGCTGAGGCTGCCCACGAGAAACATCACCAGCTTCACTGAACAGGGACTTGCTGCTCACACTTCCCTCAGCACGTATACTTGAGTGATCTGTAAAGAAGTTTCATTAATTTCATTTTCCAAATTAGACATTTCACCTTATGTAATAAGTCCAGCCTTTCCTCTGTATCAGCACACTACAGGTATGAAATATTTCAGTACAGTACATTATGAACAAACCTGGCTCCATATCTCTGGGTCTTTTCCTAGTCTCCTCCAGTGAGGGGAGGGAGGTGGCAGGCTGTGCCATGGGTGAAGAGGGCACAGGTTTGGTCAATGACTCCCGTAGAGTCTGGAGGGATTCCTCATCCAGCTGCAATATCTCGCGCTGGTAGTCCCTCTCATCTGGCCGAGGTATGACGGAGGCATCCACACCAGTGTCTGCCGAGGACTCACTTACCTCACTACCATCATCACCTGGAAGAAACATGGAAAGATCCATTGTAAGCACATATATTATAAATAATTCTCTTTCCAAATGCCAATTTTTCTTCATGACTGGCAGTTTTTGAAGGGTCTACATACAGGCTGGTGTGGAAGCTGTGAGGAGTGGCAAGGGGCGGGGCTCCATCTGGCCCTTGGAGCGGGAGGTAAACATTGTGGCAGGAGTGGAGGATACTATGGGCAGCCTCCTCCCAGTCAAGGAAGAGCTGGAAGGCTCCACGTTTAGCTGTGATGATCTTGAAGACGCTGCAATGCCCCCTGTAGGTGTTGTTGACATGCTTATCCTCACTCCACTACTTGTACTGGCGCCCTCATTGACGCCCAGTGTAGGCTGACTGTTACTGTCGGTTTCACCTGAAAATAACACCAAAGCATCAAACCACTGCTTCTGTCCACATCTTGACAATAAGTATGTGCCACCGTGGTGTATTGGTTATTATGCCTAACTACAAATCTGCAAGCTTAGTTTGGATCCTAACCTGGGCAGCTGGCAAGCAGCCCACCCAACTGGTCATCCTCCCTTTTGGGTTGGTCAATAAGGGTGTAGTCACAAGTCACTGAAAGCCATATTCGAACAGTTTTTGTGGCTTGGCCCGAGGAAACCCCCATTGTTTACAGATCTAGCGATGACCTGCGCATGGCAATCTGTCTCACTCTTAGTCTGTACATTATCTATTTATGGAATATATATATATATATAGATATATATATATATATATATATATATATATATATATATATATATATATATATATATATATATATTCATAAAATGACTGCATGGTGTCATGAATGGCTTGGGATTAGAGGGTAAGACAACGACTTAGTAAACCTTCCATATCACTTGGCAACGTGGCTCATGTGACGTTGCCGCCTGACAGACCTTGGCAACAGGCGCCAGGCCACACCATTCAGCGTTCCAATACAATGGACAACTCAAGTAGATGTCACTCTCGTGCCCAGCACAGCCATGCAAAAGAGAGAGAGAGAGAGAGGTAGTGACCCTCTCTGAGGAGAGTAATGGAGTGATGTGGCACCAGCGCGGTCTTGTGGGGAATCCCTGAGTCGCGCCCAAGGGCTCAAGTTAAAATCGATAGACTATAACAAAATATCCACCACAGGCTCAAGGACCAATGAAACAGAGATGAGCAGTGAGGCCACAGGCAGCTTAGCATATGTCCCAAACTTACTTAAATGCCCAAAAATGTAGTGTGAAAACCATATTTCAAAATTTTCCCTTCAAATGACGTGTTATCAAAAAATGAAAAGGAATTATATTTTACACCAGAAATTCAAAATAGACAAGATAAGATTATGAGCTTAACACTAATTTCTCGTACAAAATTCAAATATTACATGGAAACAATCCTTGAGGGAGAGGGTTTGCTCAGTTTCTGCTACTCCTGATCAAATGCATAAGTAGAAGAGGATAAGTTGCTTCCTATCCATAGTGAAAAAAAATGAAAGGAATGTAGAGCTTATGCAATGAGAACTGTAGACCAAATAGAAAATTATAAATGAGGAAAATAAATATGTAATATCTGAACAATACTGAAGAGATAATGAGTTAGTAAAGTAGATATTGATAAATATCTAATTACCTTATTGGCATACCAGAAAGTGATGGTGGATTGAATGCTGTGCTAGCTGAAAGAGCAAGGCGAGCTACAAAGAAGTGATGCCAAACTAAACAGAATGGGTGTGTGCAAAGTTGGAGAGAAACAAGAAAATCCCAGTTTTGGACGGTAATGGCAGAATTCTTATAAGGACTGTGGAGAAGTAAAGATTTATTTTACTAACATATGAAGGTATTTATGAAGACAACTAACCAAGGAAGTGATGCCATGGACATATATACGTGGACAATGAACAAACAGCATTATAGGTGTGAGATTTAGTAGAAATGCTGAAAAGGATAAATCTGTGTACTTTTGAGACCCACCTATAATAAATAATGATCATATAATCTGAAAATAGAATGTCTCCTGATCATATATACATAAGATATGTGTTCGTCACAAATAAGTCACTCAATCTTAAATCAAATTTAAGTCACTCAATCTTGTTCCACTCTCAACATAAACACTTGGGGCAGCAACAAGCAGTAACTGCACTCCCAACCTGCATCACAGCTGAAGCTATTAATACTTTGCTTGGCGAACGGGATGTGTGCGGATGTCAAGGGCACCTGGCCAGAGGTACATAACTTAGGAATATTGTAAGATTGTGAAGGAACATGTTTCTCACAAGACTGAATAAATGAAAAATTGATACAATGTATTTAAATCAAAATGAAAGTTCATACAAATAAATAAAAATGGGGAAAGCAATAGTTTCCTCCTACTGTGTTTTTTTCCCAAAAAACAACTCAGGAAAGGAAAGGTACATATTCTTATGAATATATCATTATGATAGGACAGAATGACTATGAAACTAAACCTGCGCATTACTAAAGTACCAAAACAAAAGCAAACAAAAAATCTTTCGTTAAAATAGCTTAATCTTTACACATCGGACATGTTTATCCTGACTGACTTGCATCTGTGGCACGCTAGATACTTTGTTATTCCTAAACACATAGAAGTCATGCACCAAGAAGACATCAAGGAAGCAATACACATAGACATAAGGAGGCCATGGGTGATTTTCTTACCTTCCTCAGGGTAGAAAGGCCTGAATGACCTCCGAGCAGTGACTGGATGTGCAAAGATAAAGGACTCCCCTGGTGGAGCGAGCGTCGATGCCTGTGATGGGCCAGGCTGGGGTTCTGCACTCTCCTCCTCCTCTCCCCCCATCCAGCCTGAGAGCCATGATGTTGAGAACAGTCCAGTGACCGAGTCTGTCACTCGACGGATGATGCCCTGCAACATGGGAACATAACAATGAATGGCCAACCAGGAAATATTTAAATTTGTAGACTCAAGGTTAAGCAATGAAGGGATGTGGTTATGCGAACTAAGTTATGACATAGAGCACTTACTTTTACAACCCACAAGAACTGGAAGGTTATACCAATGTGCATCAGGAGAATCAATGGAGTACCCTTGTCATGATCAGTGACCCATAACAGTTTACAAAGTCAAAAGAATTGTATGATAAAATAAAGTCAATCATGAATGGCAGTCTGGCAAACATTTTCTGAAAATGCAAATTTGATCATATGGAAAGCATCATATTCTAAGTTATTCATACAAACGTTGCTTTCATCTTGAAGATCCACATCAAACAATTCAGTAAAATGCTGCAATCTCTGCTAAGGGTTTTGCCACAAACCTGATGATGGACACCACTAAGAAGCATCAATTCCTAATGAAATTGTATTGTTAAGAATGTATCGCTTGCCATGATGGCCAGTTTTTGTCAGATTTCAACAGATATAGGAGAGACCATTGCTATGGAAACCAAGTAACTGGGAGGACTCATGGTCTGTGCTGAACCACCTCCCAAGCCCCTGAGGTCTTTGGAAGCACTCATGGTCGGCCCTCAAAGCTTAGGTTTGCTTTTTCAATTCTCAACCTGATGGGCAACTTTTTAAGCTGAATGGAGTATATTCAGAGTTGCCAGCCAGCAGGTGTCGCCACCGACTACGTCTTTGGGCCCACGAAGCTTGAACTATTCTTTCAGTTATCATAAATTACCCATGTTTCTCTGGGACTTGTAACAATTACACTTCAATACAATAAGTGATACCTGACGTTTTTGTTAAAATGTAGTTGATCATTCTTGTTGTTTAATTTATTGGTAAATGAGAAAAATAAATGAGATGCAAGGTTTTCTCATTAAAAATCTTTATTGCATGAAAGCCATGCAAAATCAAACAGAATTGGACGTTATATATTTTTTTATTACATTTGCCAGTACCTGCTCTAGATGTATCAGTCTCACCTTTGACAAAATGTATAAAAAATATTATTAGGGGATCAAGCAAGTCGACAACCCCCCTACCCCCCTAAAAAAAAAAAAAAAAAAAAAAAAAAAAAGATACTTGAACTAGGTTTGTGTCTCAGCGAGGTCCCTGACTTCCACTTCCAGAATGTTACACTCCACCCTCAACCGACTGCTGGTTGTTGTGTGGGGTGAACAAGACCTTGGGTGGACGCCTGCAACCACCAGGAGGGTGAACAGGTCAGAGGTGATGACGTTTAAGGCCAGACTTGAGGGCGGAGTGTAACACTGAAAGCCGAAGCCATTGTACCCCATGGAGATCAAACAATGGATGCTATGCTTTTTGTCCAGTTTCTTGACACCCTAATATGCACTAAAGAGTTCACAAAATCATGAGGAAGGCAAACTTAGCTGCCGTTGAAGTGAGGCTAAACCTCGAACGCCCTACTGAAAATGCAACATGGCAAAGTGATCATCAGTCTTTAATGAAAATAATTAATCTTAACAAATATATCCATACCCAACATCACCTTTTAACTGGGAGGGGGGAAGAGGGTCGTCCTCCACAGAAAATGGTTATAAAGATGAACAGTTCAATAATATATATCAGAGAAATGTCAATCTCTGGCATGTGGTAGGTGTTTTAATAAATATTGTTGTTTAGGGTTAATTACCACAGTGCATGAGTACTGGTATGGTTAAGATTCATCTTAGATCTCTAAGGTTTTCAATAAGAGGTAATTTTCCACAATTTTGAGATTAGAAATTGAATCAGCACACATCAAGAATCAACTGGTCAAGTGATATTTTGAGATAAACAGATAAGTAATAATCCGGTAAACTTCGCCACTTCTGCGTTTCCTTCCTGCCTGTGCTCTTAACCCTTTCCATCCGTGACGCAGACGTCGGCGTCATAGTATGAAAAGGGTCAAGAGGAAATGGAAGAGGATTAACCCTTTCCTTGCACGTGGGATGGGACGCGACTATCCCCTCAGGCACAGTCAGGCAGCCCAATGGGGGGTCTCTTTTAACCTCTGTATCTCAAAAACTATTCATCACAGCTAAAAACCAAAAACACCATTGGAAAGAGGAGGTCCAGATCTATAGGAGTCGGTTATGTATGCCTCTCTTGCGAACGTACATGCACGTTCATGGAGTGTTGAATGTTAACACTTACGTCGGTGCGTGCGGGATGATCAGCCATATTGAGAGAACTGCGGACATCTCTCCTTCAGATTCTGGCAAGGGAGTATTGCCAACTGCAATATTTACAACTATTTGGTCAAAGAATCAGTCAGGTAATAAGTGAAGCTATGCAAAAATGCCGCTATATTGGGCAAGAACATCCACCAGTTACTCGTCCGTAGATTTGCCACGCTGGGCTGATATGATTTTCCACCAAATTTAGTGAAGAACCCACTCAATGGACCGTATTAGCTATACAGGCAGCGCCATATGTGGCCACTCAACTCCATGCTGAATTTTCTATAGAGTTCAAGTTATAGACTAGAGTGCGTCTGAGGCTGTCTTGGGGATACACGGCCATGATGCCGCCATCTCCCCAAGCCGATGATTGCACACACTTCATTCCTATCTGATTTCAGTTTTTCTCCGTGTCAAATAGTAGTCAGGAAATCAGGTAGGAGTAAAGCGTGTGCAGTCGTTGGCTTGGAGCAGTGGCGGTACCAAGGCCTTGTACCCTGGAGTCAGCCTCAGACGCACTCTAGTACATAACTTGAGTTCTATGGAAAGTACTGCTTTGACAGTTCACTGAGTGGCCACATGTGGTGCTGCCTGTATAGATAATATGGTCCATTGGCAATCCTGTCTTGTGAGAATTAGTGTTGGAACACTTTCATACGCGGGAGATTTGAGTGTGGGTGGAGCTCGCAGCGGGCGTTTAGCACCACCAGCAAATACACCTAACGCTCGCTGCGAGCGTTTAGCAATGAAAGGGTTTAATACTCTTCTAAACCTCTCAATCCTCCTCTAAATTCCTCTTCCATTTCCTCTTAAGAGATTAAGAAGAGGATTAAGAGGAAATGGAAGAAGATTAAGAGGTTTAGAAGAGGACTAACCCTTTCCATACATTGACGCCGTCGCCAGAGTGAAGGGGTGAAAAGTGGTAAGATGTTACTGCCCTTAGTGGTTACAGTACTACACATTACTTCTATGTGAGCTTGTTTTAGCTTAACCCTTTCACGCATCACGACGTGATTCACGTCAAACAACGGCACGAGAGTTGACAATTAGTTTATTTCGAGTCTAGCTTGGATCTTTGATGCAAAAAATTTTGACGCGATTCTGAGATACTTTATTTTTGGCGAGTTTTTAAAAGTTTTTTGATGCAATTCAAGTCAAAAGCTCAGATGTAGAGGATGTTGCGATGGAAAATTTTGTTTTATTGAGCAGCATATTTCATATGCGTGACTTCATTCCTAGGTACAATATGCCACATCTTCATGATGATACTCATATTTACCAGAAAACAGCTATGAAAGCACTTGAGTGACTTAGTCTGTATATTACAAGAGAACTATTTCAAGGTAAAACCATAGATATTCACGACAAAAAGCATCAAATTTTGCACATAAATGCAGTCCCTGTCTGATAAACTGAGTACCATGACCTCAATGCACAAAAACAAAGAAAAAATAAAAACTCAGCCTTCACAAGACCATGAGGAGGTGGACTCCGCCACCACCTTGATCGCCTCAGACAACAGCGCACTGTGAAGTGTATCACAAGTATTTATCAAATATAAACTAACAAATCTAACATAACCTCCACATAGGGTGGGGGTTCACCCCCCTGACTCGGTAAATTTTCATATTGTCACCTGTGGGATACTGTTGGACGAAACTATTTATATCTGGTAGTTTTAGGTTATGAAATAATCTGCTAACTGTTTCTGTCGCAAATCATTAAATCACTAATAAAATGACTTTTCTTCAAAGTCTGTTGTGCGCCTGTCGCCACAAAATATCTCGCAGAGAGAGGTTCAACTTGCTTACTTTTCAATATTTCACTCACCACTCACAAAGACCAAAAGTAGACAAACTAGAATAAAACCAGGAAAATTATTTTTTTCTCGTGTATTCTCCCAGCGCACATGCGTGGTGGACAGCTGAGCGACTTATTTCTGCGAGGAAGTATTTCTCACAACCCTGGCTCATGTAGTGGACCACCGTAACCATGTCCTATCCTGCGCTGCATATTTACGACACCCCACACTGTATGCCGAATAAATTTAAACTAACCAAACCTAACTTAGTGTAACCTACCCAACGGAGGGGCTGCGCCCCCCTCAATCCTCCTAATGGGGAGGCTTCGCCCCCTACCTCTTTGAGACGGAAAAGCAATAGGGTAGTGTTGTAAGGACACAAAATACATCACATAGCACCAAGGTGTTCTTTGCTGTGAGACAGGTGACAATCTGGAATAATACCCTTGACTCTTCTCATCTAACCAAACCTAACCACCTCATGGTGGGGGAAGGGGGGCTTCAGCCCTTCTCAACCCCCTTTACCTTAATCTAACCAAACAATCCAGATATAAGTAATATGATACGATACGAGAACCATAAGTAATAACTGTGGCAAACTGTTCAGCCCAAAGTGGCTGCATACAGGTTTGGCAGTGGCTCTGCTCCAGGATTTAGATTAGGGTGTAATTCTGTATTTACCATGACTTGGGTGAAATTCTGGATTTACATTGAATTGGGTATAATTCTGGATTTACCTTCCTTTATTCATTAATTTCAAAATAATGTGTCCACAAGGTTCTGATTCAGTTTCAACTCAAAAAATATGAAAATTCACCTTTACTGAAAATTTTGAAAGCCCTACTGGATGAAATCTTTGGTTCTTCACCCTGGATGTTAGTCATGAGGTGTTCCGCCAACCAGGCCAGCCACCACCCAGGGGGAGTAACACGAGGGTGAAAACCCAAGGCATTCACACCCAGGAGCTTGACTGGCTCCTGTAGGGCAGAAGGTTGACACACACACACACACACACACGCCGTCAGCCTCGGAGCAGCGTGCAGGTGGCCGCCAGATACTCTATTTCTCGGGGGTGCCCAGGGCGTCCCTAACACACCCTGTGCCCCTCCTGGCGGTGCGTGTGTGTGCGCGGCGGGGCGGCGGGGCGGGGGGCGACGGGCCAAGGCCGCGGGGCGCCCCAGACACACGAGACGGGGAAAAACATGAAACTCGCCGCCACTCTCCTGCCGCGGCGAGCGTCCCGAGCTGCGGCGGCCTGCCCCCGGCACCGCCCCGGCCCCCGCCGCGCCCCGCAGGCACGCCGCCGCCCCGCCGCGTTCCGCCGCCCCCGCCGGGGCACGCCGCGGCAGGAGTAATATCAGGCCCTGAGGAGGCAGGCCGCAGAGGGAATAAGCACCGCACACTCACCTTGGGCCGCTCGTAGGGCTTGCTCGCTCTGTTTTTCCGTTCCCTATACTTTCCCGGCCCATCGGAGGCCATCTTGAGGTGAAGTACCGGCACAGCGCGCTACAATCCCATAAAGTTGCTAATAATCGGTGGGCACAACAACTCGGCGAGGCTCCCCGGGCAACATGGCGGCGGGCGCGCGGGCCCGTGATTGGCGGCGCGGCGGACCACAAGGCGGCCCCGCCAAGGCGCGAGCACCGCCAAGCGTCGGGCGCGCTCAAAATTATATACTGCGAGGCTCTATTATAGCGAGGAAAGGCAAAGAGTGTAATGCCGGTGAAAAGCAAAGTGTGTGAATAACCAGAAGAGAGGCTCAAGAGGAGGAGGACGACGCGATACAAAGCGATACAGGCCAGAAGAAGAAGAAGAGGAAGAAGCGACCAACGAACAAACTTGCTTATAAACTCGACCACAAAACAAAAACTAAAATAATGGAAGAAAACACTAAAGCACAGAAGTAAGGGAGCTGTTACAAAGGTTTACTTCAACAAACTGGTAGGCTACCGCAGGAACAACTAGCTTACTGCGCTGTGCTACGTATTTTTATTGCCCATACGGGGAGTAGGGGAAGGTTCTGCTGTATTGTAAAATGATAACGTACTCATGAATGAATTATTTTTTTTTAGTTCTTGCATCTGTATGAAAAAGATGAAAAAAAAAAATAAAACGTTGGATGATGCAGCGCCGCCACTTGTCCACGGCGACTCTTATTCTTGCTAAACTCACGGAAGTTAAAAGTGAAAAAAAATATGCACTATCTATATGTACATTAAATTTAGCGTTTTCTTGAAACATAAAATCATCAGTAAACTGTATATATAAAGTTATATAAGAAAAAATCAACTCCACACATTGTACTTATAAATATTGCTACATTTAGCAGTTTTCGCCTTCCCAGCTCTTCCTCCAGCAACGTACGCAAACTACAATAAGAGAATAGAATGAGGGAACTGAGGAGTACATTGCCAAGGCACTAGATGCGAGTGAATACAGAAGTAGAGTAAATAGTCCTTAAAGTAGAATACTGTAGAAAGTACAGCTCTGTATTGCATGGCAGTACACTGTATTTCTGTAGTGATAAAAGTATATTTAGATTAAAGAAAATGACCATTTCAACAGCAAACTATATATTCAGAGTAGGTACCTAAGTATTTTCAAACACTTCTTCCGAATAAAATTCCGATCAAACGATAGCATATTTAACTTGTAGGCAGGCCAGCTTTCGTATAAATGAGCCACTACCATGATTCATTCGTATGATGGGTATGGTGATTATGTCCCTCTCTTTTCTAATCTTAAAGGATGTTTGAGTCGCTCCCTTGAAGGCACTGAGACGCGGATTAAAGCTATGCTACGTGGGAGAGGAACGGCAGAGCATCCTCAACCCCTACAGAGCTACAGGAGCTAAATAAGTCGCTTACTCTGGCCAATGATCAGGATTTGTCGTACTTATTTCACTTCATATTGCCTGCATCCGTTTTATAAAGAAAGTAGCGGACCTCTTTTAATATACTGGAAAAATGGACCGGTTTTCTTTTTTTTTACATTTGTTTTTGTTTACCTATTTATCAATTTATCATTATTATTATTATTATTATTATTATTATTATTATTATTATTGTTGTTGTTGTTGTTGTAGTTGTTGTTGTTGTTGTTGTTGTTGTCTTGCTCTCACATGGAGGGAACACAATATTCTATACGCCAGGGAGGGCAGGCGTCTGCCATCCTTGCCCGTGAAGGTGGCGGCCCAGAAGGGACGTAGCTGATTGGGATGGGGGTATAGTAACATGGGGAGGGGCCAATGCCTATTCTTATCAGCAAATCGTTGTCAATTTCTCGGAATTTCACACAGCGGGTGCCCAACTCTTTCTTTGAGGCCACTCCGGATGGTGTTGGGCTGTCGGCTCACTAGTACTGACCTCAGGAGGGAAAAGGACAGCCAGCACCAAAGCCTATATGAGAACCTATATGAGCATTGGCCTGCAACTCATCCAGGCGCCCACACTTCTTCTTGGCTGCTGCTTCAATGGTGCCGCTAGTCCTGCGTGGAAGCTGTGCACCTCTATGTCCCATTCCTCCTGCCGCTGGGAAGGCTGGGGGAGTGAAGGAACACTGGATCAACAGAGACACGCCAGTCCTCGTCGACAGACCGACTTGGTCGGCCAGGCTTCGGTCGGCCGATAGAGTCGGTTTGTCGGCACCCTGCTACGGGCCGCCACTGGCAAAGGCCCGTGCTCCCCCCTACAGGGAGGGAGCAATCTTGAAAAAAAAAAAAAAATGGATCGACATTCTGTAGTACCTATATTCTTTATTTCGTATAACATATATTACTCTTCTCTATTTCTTATGTGGGGGACATCGAGTGTAACGGCTCTGTGAAAATGGGCCATGGAATAAAAAATCCTTTTGTCAAAGTGATTTGTGTTGAAAAGTGTTACATATAGGCACCCGTGCTTGCGAGACCATATAATAGCCAACCACATCTTGGGTAATAGCAACTGCTTGTGAATATTTCTTCGTTTTACTCTTTTTTGCCTTTTATCCTGATAGGTAGAGTGATTATATACGGGCACTTCCTGTGCCATTCTTCTTCTTATCTTGTGTCTTCAGGGAGTTCTTTCATCAGGTCTAGGGTGTTTCTGCTCGCTTACTCTCGATGTCTTGAAACTTGGCTCCCAAGTGATCTACTTAAATGGAAGTTGTCCTTTCCTCACTTGGTTTGGTCAATGCATATGCTCGGCCACGGGCTGTCATTCTGAAGGAACTTTCGAACTCGAGTTGTGCCATGCAGATTCTGTTGATTTGTGTTGCCCAGCTACCCATTCTTGGCGGTAGCTCCGGCAGTCCACTCTTATGGTCGTTGAGGTAAAAAGATTTTTTTGTGTGACAGCTTCCAGCGGCTTTAGCAAACGGGGTCATGTCAGGGACTGTCCTAAAGAGGTAGCTTCATTTTTCCTGCTACTACTACTACTACTACTACTACTACTACTAATAATAATAATAATAATAATAATAATAATAATAATAATAATAATAATAATAATAATAATAATAATAATAATAATAATAATAATAATACTTTTACCATTTTAATATCAAGTGTTTTCATCAAAGGGTTGGACAAATGAAAGCAATGAAGTATTTCCCAAGGCTAAGAGAAGAGACCTTGATAACAATTATTTACTATTAATGTCATCTCAGTCTCGTGTGGCTTTCCCCCTGCGGGCATCACAGGGGCAGGGCGTCCTACTCCTATCTCTCGTCCTTCAGATTATCCCAACACTAGATGATTAGACGGCAAAACCTTACGGGGGAGGGAATTCAAGGGTGTCTCGGGTCTAGTCAGTGAGGAATGCTGGGAATTTTGCCGAGTGGGGAGGACTGGCGCCGGGCATGGGAAAAGCCGAAAGGGTCAGTTGCGGCAGAAATAAATACGTTAGGGTTTCGAATTGCTGCAATTTCGTCTATTTGCTTATTCAGCTTTATTTCGTCAGTTTATCTATATAGGTAATTATTCATTCAGTTATTGTATATTCAGTTATTCACATATTTTAGCGATACGGGAGTCACTTCAAGGGAAAAAAAAAGCTATGTGATGCTTCATAGGAAAAAAGAATAAAGGGGAAAAGTTAAGACATAGACCATATATATTTAGTTTATTTCTTGTGGTGAATCTCTCTCTCTCTCTCTCTCTCTCTCTCTCTCTCTCTCTCTCTCTCTCTCTCTCTCTCTCTCTCTCCTCTTTCCTTGTTTGACTAGAACAGGAAAAATCTGATCACTGGGCGATACGGGCAATTGCGTCATGATTTTGGGCTGTTTTCCCTTGGGAGGGAATATAAGCTAGTATCTGGGTGCTCTAAGGAAATTGCGTTTTATGACAATCTTTTTCCTTGTTTGATAATGACGAAAACACATTCATCGTTCCACACCATTTCAAAATACAATGAACAACTAACGAATACTGAAAAGGAGAGAGAGAGAGAGAGAGAGAGAGAGAGAGAGAGAGAGAGAGAGAGAGAGAGAGAGAGAGAGTTACCACACAGACCTCAAGGTCCAGATTAGGTGGTCTGTCCTTAAAAATAAGTGATTCTACATTGATCAGATGGCTCCAAAACTTTGCATTTCACTCTAGTTAACATTAAGTTGAAGGAAGTGACGGTCGAGCTTGTTCTTAAAGGATTCAATCGTGTTACATTGGACCAGCTGAAGGTGGGGGATAGAGAGAGAGAGAGAGAGAGAGAGAGAGAGAGAGAGAGAGAAAATTGTTATCGATATCATCATAACTAGATAAACGTGTAAAACAAATAAATAGCTGAATAGATAGATATATCGATAGTTAGATAGTTACATATAGATATACAGACAGATACAAGGAAAGTGAAAAAAAATATGATAACAATAACAATGTAATTAAATGGATGAGTGAAGAGAAAAGATAGTCCGTACAAATAGACAGATAGCTGGATGGGTAGACTGATTGATTGATAGTTTATTGTTGCAAGTAAACAACAAAGGAGAAGGGAGGAGCATGCCATCCCAACCCCCAGGCAGTACAGAGTGTGATTATATAACTAAGGATACATGTGGAAGATATATAGACAGACGGACAGATAGATAGATAGATAGATAGATAGATAGATAGATACGTAGACAGATAGATAGATAGATAGATGCGTAGATAGATAGATAGATAGATAGATGCGTAGATAGATATATAGATAGATAGATAGATAGATGCGTAGATAGATAGATAGATAGATGCGTAGATAGATAGATAGATAGATAGATAGATAGATAGATAGATAGATGAGTAGATAGATAGATAGATAGATAGATAGATGCGTAGATAGATAGATAGATAGACAGATAGATAGATAGATAGATAGATAGATAGATAGATGCGTAGATAGATAGATAAATAGATAGATAGATGCGTAGATAGATAGATAGATGCGTAGATAGATAGATAGATAGATAGATGCGTAGATAGATAGATATATAGATATATGCGTTGACAGATAGACATGAAAACATAAATAAACAAACCAACCACACACACACACACACACGGAGAAGAGAAATGAGTCAGCGTATCTGCATGTGCGTGAAGTGTAGCGTTCCGTGTGTGGTGTGTGTGTGTGTGTGTGTGTGAGAGGGCGGCCGCGTGAGGTGGGGCCCCGCGCGCCGTAGTGGTAGTAGTAAACAACGGCCACGTGGAGCGCGTAGTAGCGTGGGTAGCAGGAGCAACAGCGCCACCGCCCCATCTCCCTCCCCTCCTTTCCTTCCTGTCTCTCCTCTCCCCTCCCCTCCCCTCTCCATCACTCTCGCTTCCCGCTCAGACACAGCAGAGGGTGGCGGGAGAGAGAGAGAGAGAGAGAGAGAGAGAGAGAGAGAGAGAGAGAGAGAGATTGGGGAAGAGAACAACCGAGGCAAAGAAATTTAAATAGAAATGGAATGAATGGAGAGAGAGAGAGAGAGAGAGAGAGAGAGAGAGAGAGAGAGAGAGAGAGAGAGAGAGAATTTTTTTTTACATAGAATTACATAGAAAATCAGACCACACAAACCCCATGGTCCAGACTATGTGGTCTGTCCTTAAACCTAAGTGATTCTACATTAATCAGAAGGCTCCAAAACGATGCATTTCAACTCTAGTTGATATTAAGTCGATGGAAGTGACGGTCGAGCTTGTTTTTGAAGGAGTCAGTCGTGTTACACTGGACCACTGACGGTGGGAGCTTATTCCATTCTCGCACTACAACGTTAGTGAAGAAAAATTTGGTGCAGTCTGAATTTACTTGTCTACATTTGAGTTTTACGCCATTGTTCCTCGTACGCAAAGTATCATCGATCATAAACAATGTTGATCTGTCTACATTCGTGAAACCATGAAGTATTTTAAAACATTCGATCAGTTTTCCTCGGAGGCGACGTTTCTCAAGAGAGAGCATGTTAAGGGTGGAAGATAACACATCACTTGTCTCTGTGTTTGTTGAGTGCAAACGGTAAATATTGAGAAAGAACGATCCGTACATGTTACAGCTTCAATAGTTCATCGTTGGATGCTCGAGGTGCATTTTTGGGGTTATGCTTTCACTTTTTATTTGGTGTGTGTGTGTGTGTGTGTGTGTGTGTGTTGGTGGCTGTCCCATGATTGGTTAGTGGTGAATAATCTGATGATGTTTTCAGCTGTATATTTTCTTCAGCTTGCAGTTCGAGCTTTTTCTGTTCCCATCTTTTTTTCTTCATTGCAGAAAATGTGATGATGACGATAATGATAATGACGGTGATGCCGATGATAGTGATGGTGATAATGACATAATTATTATAATGGAAATGAGGATGTTGATTAGCATATAAAGCCGGGGGAAAGTT
>NC_066576.1:8814001-8892716 GCF_024679095.1 Eriocheir sinensis
GTGCCATATATATTCCCTTCTCCGGTCCCATGCGCGCCCAGTGTTACTTATATCTTGGTTTCTATAACTGCAATGGTCTGCCTGGTATAAAGGGAGAAGGAGGAGGAGGAGTAGAAAGGCGGGGGAGGAGGAGAAAGAGGCCGGCTTTCTCCTATCTAGCGGCACTAACAAATTGGCTAGCCCACCTATAAGGAATCCCTGCTTCCACACCAACATCACCACCACCAACTACTACTACTACTACTACTTTATTACTACTATTACTGCCTGACCACCACAGTAATCACGCTCTTTCAGTCACACACACACACACACACGTACACACACACACACACACAAATAAACATACCTGCATTCTCATGTCTATATTCTCTCACTAACTGACTCATTCACATTACCCACATTTTTTACACTAATCCACACAAATCCACGTCAAGAGGAATGATCGGGCAGCCAAAGCCGTTTCAGCATGACGCACTTTTGTGAACGTTTCAGTCTGAGCCAAACAACAGGTGAAAAGCACACACAAAAATTATCGCCAGAGGGTAGAAACGTTTCCACGCTTTCCAGCAGTATCATCAAGGTTGGGACTCGGGTGGCGGATGCAAGATAAATAAAAGAGTAAGGGACATTATATACACTTGTGATGGCTTCCTGAACACTGTAAAACCCATTAAACAAGAGGAACAGTGGAAGAAAAAGACTAACATCGGTATTATTGGTTTTCCGAGATTCTTAGCCACCAGAAAGTGTGAGAGATGTCCAGTATGAGTTTGAGAGTTGCCATCCACTTTCTTCCTCTCTCACTCTCTCTCGCTCTCTGGTAGTAAAAGGGAAGAATGAAAGTCGCAGTGTCACTGTGTTGTTGGTAGCCAGTGTGGGAGGAGGTTCAGTAGACGCTCTGATACACGGTTATAACAGACTTGCACACACTCACTCACGCACACACACACCACCTTGCATTGAACGAAGTGGACATTGGAGGATTAAGTGAGTATTATGAGGTGATTGATTGATTGATTGATTGTTTATTGTTGCAAGTAAACAACAAAGGAGAAAGGAGGAGTATACAGTTGTTATTGTTTTATTAGAGTGTGATTTGATTTGTAGTTTATTCAGGGGAGGCGTAATTTTGAAACGGATAGTTACGATCGAAGGTGTGGTCAGGTTGTTCGTCCACACACTCTCTCTCTCTCTCTCTCTCTCTCTCTCTCTCTCTCTCTCTCTCTCTCTCTCTCTCTCTCTCACACCATTTATTCCATTTCTATTTAAATTTCTTTGCCTCAGTTGTTCTCTTCCCCAATCTCTCTCTCTCTCTCTCTCTCTCTCTCTCTCTCTCTCTCTCTCTCTCTCTCTCTCTCTCTCTCTCTCTCTCTCTCTCTCACACCATTTATTCCATTTCTATTTAAATTTCTTTGCCTCAGTTGTTCTCTTCCCCAATCTCTCTCTCTCTCTCTCTCTCTCTCTCTCTCTCTCTCTCTCTCTCTCTCTCTCCAGATGATTGTTTGGTCATTGTCGTCGTGGAGAAAGTTAGACCCCGTGAAAACGAATGATTCTGAGAGTTCGTAGAAACTGTTATAATAATAATATTCATCGTTAGAAAGGAGAGTTTAGCTATAAGAAAAAGCTTGAGGACGTTACGCATTTTCACATAATTTGAGTTCGCGCATTTTTTTTATAGTTTTTTGGTTGGCTTAGCGGTAATAAACATAGTAGTAGTAGTAGTAATAGTAATAGTAATAATAATAATAATAATAATAATAATAATAATAATAACCTAAAGCAGATTAACTGAAGTGTATTGAGTTTTAAGAAAGGAAAGCGTTATTAAAAAAGAGAATGAGAACAAAAGCAGAAAAATGTAGCTATTATATAGTACTGTTGCTGAAGTTTTCTCATGCGATATAATAATAATAATAATAATGATAATAATAATAAAAATACCTTACCTTAAGCAGAAAAGATAGGCAATGTTGCTTAAGTTTTCGTATGCGATAATATAATAGTAATACTAATATCCTACCGCAAAGTAATAAAAGTGAATCGAACCTTAGAAAAAAAGTGTTAATGATGAAAATGAGAAGCAGAAAAAGGATCTAATGGCCTATCTCTACCTGAAGTTTTCCCACGCATGCGATACGATAATGCAATCCTACCTCAAAGTAACTGAAGTGAAGTGAATCTTGAGGAAACGATATAGTGACATTCACTTATTAATGAGAAAAAAAAAAAATCAGAAAAAGATCAAGTACTGTTGCTGGAGTTTTCTCATGCGATCAACACCTCCGATAATAGCTCGAGTACAGAGTCTAACTTAGGATCTTATTATCAGACACATTCGCTTAGGTTGGCAAAAATAACGAGGTAGATAACATACCAAAACAGCACCTAATGTTTACTATTATTACCACTATTACCGTTATTGGGTTTGTTTGGTATACTTAACCCGCATATTTCGGAGACATTTGCTCCTCATTTCTGAATAAAATATAATGTGTTTTTTCTTTCGAGGAGATTTTAGATATTACTGAAAAACACGGAAGTGCTTGAGCGAAATCCACAGCGAATATAATTTCTGTGGAGACTTGCTTTTAGGACGAACCACGAAATGAGATTAATTAGGCTTTCGTGAGTATTCTTCACGAAGCTTTGTCAAACTGCCACCAGTCATAAAACTACCATTGGAAAGGTTCACTACTCCTGCGAAATGCTCGTCAAATGTGTGTGCTTGTGGGCCGAAATTTAAGAATATGACTTAACACTGCGGCGTATATCATTCGTCCGTCTAACCCCGGGGTCTGTGATTAAGTAACTGATCCTCACTTTAACCC
This sequence comes from Eriocheir sinensis, assembly GCF_024679095.1. Taxonomy (NCBI): domain Eukaryota; kingdom Metazoa; phylum Arthropoda; class Malacostraca; order Decapoda; family Varunidae; genus Eriocheir; species Eriocheir sinensis. The sequence continues at coordinate 8,816,833 of NC_066576.1, forward strand.
AGGTCACGTGAGAGTAACCTGTCGCCGCCGAAACAAAGGAACCTATCGCCGCAAAATGGTAGCCTATCGTCAGTTCGTCACTACGGAGAGTAAAATATAATTGCCAACCTCGCTCCAGCGCTCTGAAGAGGCCTATTTCCTAATGCCGAAAAAGAGATTGATCTTGTTCTCACATGTGATTGTTTCTGTCATATTCATGGCACAGAAATTTTGTCGAACCAGGCTCATAAAACTATCCATGGAAATAACCACAACTTCTATGAACACTGTGAAATGTGTGTGTGCTTGGCCGCCGAAATGAGTAAAAATACGCCCTTGTGTTTTCTGAGGAGAGAGCAATCTATGTTAAATAACCATTTCAGAAAGAATAAGCTAAATAATAGAAATTACGCTTCTTCTTCTTCTTCTTCTTCTTCTATTTCTTATTTTTCTTATTTTCTTCTTCTATTTCTTCTTCTTGTTGTTGTTATTATTATTATTATTATTATTATTATTATTATTATTATTATTATTATTATTATTATTATTATTATTATTATTATTATTATTATTATCATTATTATTATTATTATCATCATCATCCAATCAATGAATAAGACCCCTGTAATTAACATATTTGTGAGCAGGAAAAAAAGTTCGGTAAATCACTGTTGACTTCCAAACAAGATAATAGTTAAAGCCCTAAGGAGGCACAGTTCAAGAGGTGTCGATACTCGCCTCTTGAAGAAGTTACATACGTCAAGAGTATAAGTGATTGGGGTTGATTGCTTACTATGAGGCAGCAGCAGTAACGTGAATATTATAAGTGCCTGTTGCTGCCTTGCTGTTATTGTCTTATTATTTCCAATGTCGTGTTTTGTCACTTAGGGAAAGAGAGAAAGAAGGATGGAAGGGAGCAAGAAAGGTGGTAGAAGAGGGAAAAGATGTAGTGAAAGGAAGAGAAAAGGGATGGAAGTGAACAGGGAAGAGAAGAAAAGATAGTAGAGAGGAAAGGAAGATGGACAAGGGAAGAGAGGATGGAGAGGAGGTAGAGAAAGAGAAAAGGAAAAAAAAGATAAAATTGAACAGAGCAGGGAAGAAAGACGAGGTAGAAAGAGGAAGTGAAGTGAAATGAGAGAAAAAAAAAAGATAGAGGGAAGATGATAACTAGAAAGGAAGAAGAGCAACAGTAGAAGTACAAGTAATAGAAACTCCAACATCATCTATCGCTACCTATTCTCGCGGCCTTGAAGTCATTGATAACAGTAGACTACAGCGTTATATCGGCGCCCAAGCACACACATTTGACAAGGCTTTCGTGGGAGTTATTGCATTTCCGTGGATAGATTTATGACCCTGGTGGTAATTTGACAAAGCCTCTGTACCATCGTAAACGTGAAAAAAGACTACTGAGAACCCAACTGATCCCCTTTTCGACCTTTGAGAATAGTTGATGTGAGAGTTGCAAGCGTATGAGCATACCGATCTCTAACTTGAGTCTCTCTGTACAGGAATTGGCGAAAGGTACAAGAATAACAAACATGATCGTAGAAGCTGCCTCGGTTTTGTTTATGTTACTATCGCGTGTTCCTATAGCAATCGCTCGTCATTTGTTTGTTCCTGTGAGGCCAGCTGGTGACATGAACGTTATTACAGAAGCTGGCACGGTGTTATTTATGTTACTATCGCGCGTGTACTATTTACTATATCTATCACATTGTTGTGTTGACAAACATGATCGTAGAAGCTGCCTCGGTTTTGTTTATGTTACTATCGCGTGTTACTATAGCAATCGCTCGTCATTTGTTTGTCCCTGTGAGGCCAGCTGGTGACATGAACGTTATTACAGAAGCTGCCACGGTGTTATTTATGTTACTATCGCGTGTGTTCCTACCGCTATCACTAGTCATTTGTTTGTTCCTGTGAGGCCAGCTGGTGACATGAACGTTATTACAGAAGCTGGCACGATTTTGTTTATCATAGTGTATATCTGCTGCTGCTGTCGCTCTCTCATTTATTTGCCATCATACGAGGCACTGAGACCTTGAGTATAGGTGGTGGGAAAAAGAAAGAAAGAAAGAGGTGTAGGAGATAGCCCTCAGAGTCACCGGTCGTCTACCTTCTGATAACAAGCAAAGCAAAGCGAGCCCCACCCCCGATACGTGATGATAAGGAGGCTATTAATTGTTATCTGGGGAGAGAGAGAGAGAGAGAGAGAGAGAGAGAGAGAGAGAGAGAGAGAGAGAGAGAGAGAGAGAGATTGGAGAAAAGAGCAACCGAGGCAAAGAAATTTAAATAGAAATGGAATAAATGGAGAGAAAGAGAGATTGATTAAATGATTGATTGATTGATTGATTGATTGATAGTTTATTGTTGCAAGTAAACAACAAAGGAGAAGGGAGGAGCATGCCATCCCAACCCCCAGGCAGTACAGAGTGTGATTATACAAGAGAGAGAGAGAGAGAGAGAGAGAGAGAGAGAGAGAGAGAGAGAGAGAGAGAGAGAGAGAGAGGTTGAAAAGTAAAGCAGGCATTTCCGCTAACACATTGAAGAAAGTGAAACTACACTCACTCTCGCTTATAAGGTGCCGGGCATAGGTCATTCGTTTTCTTCACTGGAATTCAAACGATACCAGGAAGCCATTAATCCCACCCGATGAAAGGAAAAGCCGAGTGAAACTTTGATGCATAAAGAGAATGGGATTGGAGAAGAGGAATGCATTGAGAGGGAAGGGAAATAGGGTGAAGACAGGGAGGAGGAGGAGGAGAGGTAAAAGAGGGGGGGGGGAGGGAGAAGGGAATGGGAAGGAGGGTAGAGGGAAAGCAGAGTTAAGGAAAAGAGAGGAGGAGAGGTAGGGTCAGTTTAAGCTGGTTCGGTTAAGATTCTCTCTCTCTCTCTCTCTCTCTCTCTCTCTCTCTCTCTCTCTCTCTCTCTCTCTCTCTCTCACACACACACACACACACACACACACACAACTTTTTTTTCTATATTATCAGTTGAGTTTACGTAATGTGATGACTTTCGTAACTTGGGGAAGACGAAAATAGGATACAAGGGAATGTGTGTGTGTGTGTGTGTGTGTTCGATTAGGTGAGTCATCCATAGACTCGAGAGTTTTTTGACTGACTAAACACATGATTTGTTCCCTACAGTAGCCTCATGAATGTCTGCACCAAGTGAGTGTTTCCTTATATAATTAATGGTCATACTGTTTGCGTGAAGAGTGATTAACCAACCGACTGACCGGGAGATTCTAGCTAAATGCCTGACCGACTTGCTGTTCGACTGACTGACTAATTGACTGATTGCGTAACTTTAAATAGCTGGATGACTGACGGAGAGTGTGATTAGCCAATTGACTGAGAATTTGCATGGCGAGTGATCGATTGTCTGTTTTGACCGGGAGATTCTAGCTAAATGCCTGACCGACTTGCTGTTCGACTGACTGACTAACTGACTGACTGACTGAATGAGTAACTTTAAATAACTGGATGACTGACGGAGAGTGTGACTAACCAATCGACTCACTGAGAATTTGCATGGCGAGTGATCGATTGTCTGTTTTACGAGATTGAGTAACTGACTGCCTGTATGTGTGTTGGAGACAAGGGGCCGCTTTCACAGTCATTTTGTTTGTTTCGATCGTTACAAATGGTGCCGATCGACGCTATAGTTTTCCACGTGAAACTAGCCTGTGAGGTAGCGGCGGCTGCAGAGGAAGCGAGAGGTGTTGAGAGTGCGTGGTAAGGTGCCGGGCTAGGCTAACCCCGGCAGCCGCCACTACCCCATCGGCCAGTTTTACATGGAAATACTGTAACAGCGATCGCCGCCATTGGTAACGATCAAAACAAAGAAAATGACCCTAAATGATCCCTAAATGATCGACTGATTGATTGAGTGACAGACCAACTGGCAGAACGACTAACCGACCCACTAAGCAATTGTTTTAATAACCTGTGAATTGGGTGATTGACAACTAGATTTTCTGACTTAATGATTGACTGACTAGCATTTTGACTCCATAGCACCGCTCAGTCAGCTGCCTGCCTGGTCACCTACCTACCTGACTCGCCTAATTATACAGGTGGTCCCTCCCTCGGAACACCTGATTCGCTAATTAAACCCATAACTCACGCCCAAGGGGAATATCAAGTCACTTCTCCAAATGATCTGTGACTCTCTTTTTTGGAACTCTTCTACTCTGAACTATTTACAGGAGCAGAGGTAGCGGACTTTTTTTTTTTATATTTCTTCTCTTGTTTTGTCCTTGAGTTGCCTCCTATCCTTTGAAAAAAAAGGTGGATTGATACTATTGAGAGAGAGAGAGAGAGAGAGAGAGAGAGAGAGAGAGAGAGAGAGAGAGAGAGAGAGAGAGGGTAAGGGTGTCGATGAATTGCTCAATGTCTTCCTTCCCAAAGAGTGACAACAGAAAGCGAGACTCCTAATCGGCAATAATCTGTCACCTTTATCTAGGCGTTGTGGAAGGCTTCATGCGGAAGACTCCTCAACAAAAACCTCAGCGGTCATCACAAACATGACACTCAACCGTTTATCATTTCCTTGTCTCTGATGGGGATCTTATCGTCGGTGTGCGAGGCCACGTGAGGCGGCGGCGGGCAATACATATTCTCCGCCCTGCACGTCCCCGCCGCTCTTGCCCGCCACAAGGTGACTCGAAGGGCCGCTTTCACAGTCACTTTGTTTGTGAACTGGCGGGTATTTTTTTTTTTACCTTCAAGTGACGTCACCCCGCTGCTCCGCCCCCAAACCGCCCGCTGCGCATACCGGTCGCAGTTTTGAAGCAGAGTGACTTGACTTGGTATATATCGACTTAGAGGTGACTGATCACTGGATTGAGTAATTTTGTGTTGCGAAAAAAAGGCAATATAGGAGAAGGTGGTGCTTGCCGTCCTTTCAGTAGGGGCAATATATTATTTTTTTCCTTTTAGATATGATGCTGCCAGTTGATTGATGTATTTCATCGGATCGTCCGAGGTACTTAAACATAGGCGGATTCTCATGATCTTTTTAATATGATATGTTTACCTATACTGAGACGCTCACCGCCAAGTTGCAAATAATTTGGACGAAAAACAAATAAACTAAAAGAAGTATGTATGAAAAAAATCGATATCCCGGAGTAGTCTAGTGACAAATAATAATGAAAAACAAACAAACAAACAAACAAAACAACAAAAAATAGGAGTACCTCACATGATCCCTAAGTGAATTTATGATACAGAATTAATTTAGTTTAGTTTAGTGGGATATTTTTGTTTGTGTTTCTGGCAGTCGGAAATTATACTTATCAACATATGAAATTTATTTCTTACCCTAGATAAAAATCTGTATTGTAACAAAATTCACAATTTTCCTATTTGATGAAATTATATAAGACATTCTATAATCCTCCAAGTAGTTACAGATGACTATAAAAGAGTAAACTTTTGCGGTTTTGAGAAATGGAAAAAAAGTTATTTTTTCCTATTCCTTTACTCTACCCGCTCAACGTCAGACCTGTGAGCAAGCAATATTGAGGCATTAATCTTACTATTAATCTTATTAAACATTACGTTAAAATCACTGACGCTATCTGACATTCATATTCCTGAGATTTTAACCGCCAGGCTTTTGGACGAAAATCAAATAAATAAAAAAAGTTGAAAGTAAGGTGAAGCACATCCATCCAGGCACGAAGTGGAATGTAATTTTGGGGTCATCACGGCGTATACGCTCACTGCGTTGCTATTTTATTCATTAGCCGCCAGGGAGGGGGGAAAATGACCAGGACATGCAGTGAACGATGTGACAAGGTCGAGCTGTATACCTGGACCGAGACACGTAGACTGGCTGATATATACCCGGCCACACTCGGCGGCCACACTGACCGCTGCGGCAGGAAGGGACAACACCTGCACACGTCATCTGCCCGTGTGACCCTTTCGTTGCACGTTTCGGATCACCTCTTAATGGCACCCCTTTCAGGAGGGTGGTAGTCTGTCTGGCGCCGGCTGTTCTATTAGCTGTTACCCTTTTCCTGATCCTTTTCTCGACAGTTTTCCGTGGATACTACTACTACTACTACTACTACTACTACTACTACTACTACTACTACTACTACTACTACTACTACCACCACTGCCACTACCACTACTACTACTACTACTACTACTGCAACTACTACTACTACTACTATGACCACTCCTCCTCCTCCTCCTCCTCCTCCTCCTCTTCCTCTTCCTCCTCCTCCTCATCTTCCTCATCTTCCTCCTCCTCCTCCTCCTGCTACTACTACTACTACTACTACTACTACTACTACTGATACTACTACTACTACTACTGCTATGACTACGACTACTACTACTACTGCTATGACTACGACTACTGCTACTACTACTTACTCTACCCACCACAGTATTGCTACTAGTTTGTTTCTTTGGCCTTGGGTTACATAAGACGGCATCACGGCAGGCGGTATTAGGTGGGCGGACTGGATATTTTTTTTACGGTAAAGAAACCAGCTCAAGGGCATGCAATGAACAGTGGAATAAGACATAATAGCCCGTTGATCGCTAATCGTCTGTCCCATCAATCCATCATGCCCTGGACTTCGACCCGGCGAGCTCCCCGCGTGAAGATAGCCATCAGCCATCATCCCCACCAATGATCGTTATCGCCACCCTCACCTGCCTCCTCCTCCGCCAGTCACAGCTAAGAGAAGAGGCGATACGCACTCCCACCCCTGACCCCTCCCTCACCGTGTCATCTTCTCTGGGCTCATGCTGTCCCCTGGAGCTCATTCTTGATTCACTTGGACATATAGTAGACGTAGAGTAGTAGTAGTAGTGGTGTAAGAACTACCACTTCTAACAGTAAAACTAGCAGAAGCAACGGCATTCAACCCCATGATGGCGGATCTATTTAAAATAACGATGTGTTGCACAGCTTCCCGTGAGTTAAGTCTTTGTTGCCGGAATAAGCTTCTTCGGGACGGGGCCAAGGTTGGTATTGTCAAATGCTCCCACCCCTCACACCAACTCTTTCCAAAGGCCAAAAAGGAGGTTAATCGAGTTCTAATGAGTGTTCTTTTAGGTTCACGGTACAGAAGAAGGCTCAGACTACCACCAGGGTCATAAAAGTACCCCTGGAAATGCCTTAAACTCCCACGAAAGACTAGTAAATTACGTGTTCCTGGGCGCAGAAATGTTTAAAAATATGGTCCCAAGTCCCCTGCTCCCCCCCCAATTAGTCATGTGTCTCTGCTCTCTGTGTGTGGAGTAAATGAAGAAGGAAATAATCCGTAGGTAATAAATGGGGACAGTCAAGTGGGGGCTGTTTGTCCCGCGCCCTATGACTGCATTTGCCGAGAGTTATGGTCGTATTACAAGACAAATCGCCGCCCAAGAACACATATTTGACAAGGCTTTCGTAGGAGTTGTGGGCATTTCCAGGGGTAGTTTTATGACCCTGGTGGTAGTGTGAGTCTTCTTCTGTACCATGAACCTGAAGAAACACTCATTAGAACCCGACTGACCCCCTCTTTGACCTTTAGAAATAGGTGATGTGAGAAGCGAGTGTCTTAAAATACCAACCTTAAAGATTTCTCAGACACACCTCTCCTCTAACTTCTTTGTGTGTGTGTGTGTGTGTGTGTGTGTGTGTGTGTGTGTGTGCGCTCCCGTTTCTCTATACGATCGTCTGATATATTTTTGCTCGCTTGTGAAAACTACTACTACTACTACTACTAATAATAATAATAATAATAATAATAATGATACGCTAATTACATTTTTTAGACATAATTTGGGTGGGTGTATTACGTAATCACGACCAAGGTCAACTTTCGTAGTAGTGAGGATGTAATAAGGATACATAACAGTACTCTCTCTCTCTCTCTCTCTCTCTCTCTCTCTCTCTCTCTCTCTCTCTCTCTCTCTCTCTCTCGTGAAGAGCCGCAAGTCATCCAGATTGTCGCCATTGTTTACTTATCGCTGTTGGAGTGTTTTGCTTCTCTAGACAGCATTGTTATCACAGTAATTGCGCTCCTCACCGCCCTTTCATGGGTCACTGAGATCTTATACTTGTGTTTCATATGTTATCATGACCTAATTCTTTTTGTGTCCAGCACATAATTAACCTGGTACCTGCGGGGATCATGTTTCTTTAAGGTCCCTCTAAGCGAGAATGTGAGAAAAAATCATCACTCGCGCATACCATTTCATTATACGTATATATATCAACGCATTTGTGATCGGTTTATGCATCATCTATATTTGGGGGTTTATATCATGGTACAAATTTGGCCCGTCGCTGCTACACGGTGAAGCCACAAATTTGGCCCGTCGCTGCTACACGGTGAAGCCACAAATTTGGCCCGTCGCTGCTACACGGTGAGGCCACAAATTTGGCCCGTCGCTGCTACACGGTGAAGCCACAAATTTGGCCCGTCGCTGCTACACGGTGAAGCCACAAATTTGGCCCGTCGCTGCTACACGGTGAAGCCACAAATTTGGCCCGTCGCTGCTACCAGGATAAAAGCTAAATCAGATGGTTTTTAGATCTTTTGTGACCACTGAACATGTATACTGTTCTTCCGTCTTTTAAGCGAAATCAGTAACGCAAAATCTACATCATGATTGTGAAAAATACTGCCCTTTGAGATAACATTAAAAATCTGCTTGTGATAATATCGTGTGTGTGTGTGTGTGTGTGTGTGTGTGTGTGTGTGTGTGTGTGTGTTGCAGTTCATGGGGACAATGGGAGACTGGCTCAACCCACATCCAATTAAGAACAGCTTACTACGTGTTACTACTGCTGCTGCTGCTCTCGTTATTACTGTTGTTTTTGTTGTTGTTTTTGCTGCCCTCTTTATTATTGTTGTTGGTTCTGGTGCTGGATTTAACTGCTTCAAGCTATGATACATAAGACGAGATTAACTCAACCTGTAAAACTTTATTTATATCAGATAAGTCTCTCTCTCTCTCTCTCTCTCTCTCTCTCTCTCTCTCTCTCTCTCTCTCTCTCTCTCTCTCTCTCTCTCTCTCTCTCTCTCTCTCTCTCTCTCTCTCTCTCTCTCTCTCTCTCTCTCTAACACACACACACACACACACTCTCTCTCTCTCTCTCTCTCTCTCTCTCTCTCTCTCTCTCTCTCTCTCTCTCTCTCTCTCTCTCTCTCTCTCTCTCTCTCTCGTTTCACAGTTCACCATTTGGCGTCGGTACTTTCCATGGGTGAAGGGGGGCGGGGGAGGGGACGAGGGCGGGGGAGGACGACTATTGTATGCAGAAGGGGATTCCATGTGGGAGTGACAAGTGGCTGCGAATGAGGGGGAAGGGGGGAGAAGGGGCAACGTTAGAAAGTTCCAGATAGTGCTTGGACGTTATCAGTTATCCTTCTATACCTATCCTTTAATACTCTCCTCGTAAGTTACTCTTTGGATTTACAGAGAAGCGTATAGGGACTATTACACTGGGCAATTTTTCCGTGGATCTTCAGTCAAACCACGATTTCCGCTGACGTGGTTCTCATATTTCCGTGGTTTTCTGACGTGTCCACGATCTTCCAAAGCTACGGTAGATTTCACTGAAGGACAACGCTATTACTCATCGTCTTCATCAGCGGCAATAACAACAAACAATTACGAACCACGCCAGCGGAAATCGTGGTTTGACTGAAGAACCACGGAAAATATACCAAGTGTAATAGCTCCTTAAGGGATAGGGTTGGGATGGCAGGGTATTCTTGACATAGTTAGGGTATTCTCAGTTCTTATTCCTTTCTTCCTTCCAAGGGGGCTTCGTGGTGCAGTGATTAGCACACTCGGCTCACAACCGATTCCAGGGCAGAGTGGAAAAATTTGGGCGGCTTTTCCGATACCCTATGCCCCTGTCCACCCAGCAGTGAATGGGTACCAGGTATTAATCGGGGGATCTCCTATAATTCCTTCCCCTTCTGTCTCTCTCCGGCATATGACCACAGATGTTGCGCCGACTAAATGAAACTTTCCAACTTTTTTTCTCCTTCCACAGCTTATTCTCTGGATGTATAAAGGAGGGTGAGGGATTGGGAGGGACGGCACGGCATTGTTAGGGCGTTATCAGTTATCATTATTTACTACCCCGCATTATTACCACTACCCATACCACCACTCTTGGGTTTACAGAGAAGCGAATGGTAAGGAGAGGCGGCAGGGCATTCTCGGCATAGTTTGGGCATTCTCCTCATTCTTTATTTTCACTGAAGGTTACTCTTTGAATGTACAGAGAAGGGGGAGGGATTAAGAGGGACACCAGGGCATTCCCGACATTCTTAGGATGACCAAGATGTTATGATGAACAAATTATATTTAGCATTAGTTAGACCTCATCTTGACTATGTGGTTCAGTTCTGGTCACCTTACTTCAGAATGGATATCAAAATGTTAGAATCGGTGCAGAGGAGGATGACTAAGATGATTCAGGGGTTGAAAAACTTGCCATACGAGGAAAGACTCAAACAGTTAAACTTGCATTCTCTAGAAAGGCGAAGGGTGCGTGGAGACATGATCGAGGTTTATAAATGGATGAAGGGCTTTAATAATGGGGATATTCATAAGGTTTTGTTGGTAAGAGAACCGGGTAGGATACGTAGTAATGGGTTTAAACTGGATAAATTCAGATTCAACAGGGACATAGGCAAAAATTGGTTTTCTAACAGAGTGGTGGATGAGTGGAATAGGCTTAACAATTGTCACATTAAAAAATAGAGTAGATAAATTCATGGACAGCGATATTAGGTGGGGTTAGATTCACGGGAGCTTAGGTTCAAAGGAGCTGCCTCGTACCGGCCTCCTGCAGATTCTTATGTTCTTATACTCTCAGTCATCCTTACCCTTCTCACATGTTACTCTTTGGATGTAAATAGAGGGAAGCGTAAGGAGCAGGGAGGGACAGCAACATTCTCCGCATTGTTAGGGTATTCTCAGCTCCCATTCTTTACTACCCCGCAGATGACTCCTATATAGAGAAGGGCGGGAAGGTTGAGGGAAGGACGTCTGCATGGGTTAAGAGGTCACCATACACATGCCATTCTTCGTCATTGCTATTCCGCGTCTATTTTTACTTCACTATGAGGACGCGGCCTTAGGTTCCCGCCCATGGCAATACAGGGTCGACACTTTTTTAGCCCGTATTTATAAACGTCTCGGCTCCTCAGTTCGCTTGATTATGAAAAAAGACTCGTAGAAGTTGCTATGGGATGTTCGTGGACTATTTGGTCTTTGTCTTTCATTATTTTTAGAGTGGAGTCTAAGGCTCTTCGTCTCATCAGCTCTCCTCCTCATACTGATAGTCTTCTACCTCTTAAATTCCGTCGCGATGTTGCTTCTCTTTCTATCTTCTATCGATATTTTCACGCTGACTGCTCTTCTGAACTTGCTAACTGTATGCCTTCCCCTCCCCCGCGGCCCCGCTGCACAAGACTTTCTGCTCATGCTCAACCCTATACTGTCCAAACCCCTTATGCAAGAGTTTACATAGATTTACATAGAAAATCAGACCACACAGACCCCATGGTCCAGACTAGGTGGTCTGTCCTTAAACCTAAGTGAGTTAACCAGCATCTTCACCCTTTCATCCCTCACGCTGGTAAACTCTGGAACAATCTTCCTTCATCTGTATTTCCTCCTGCCTACGACTTGAACTCTTTCAAGAGGAGGGTATCAGGACACCTCTCCTCCCGAAATTGACCTCTCTTTCGGCCACCTCTTTTGATTTTTTTTTGTAGGAGCAGCGAGTAGCGGGCTTTTTTTTTATTATTGTTTCCTTTTTTTGTGCCCTTGAGCTGTCTCCTTTGTTGTAAAAAAAAATATATCACTGTGTTGCAAATGTTACGAAAGGTTCACAAATGGTTGGCCTGTGTGTGTGGTTGCAGTGTGCTGGGTGGTGTTAAACTTGTCACGATGATGCTTTTTAGATGTGGATTATCTTTGATGAGGAACAGCTTTAGTAATGGTGTTTTCGTTAGTCGAATTCTACTTCTAATAATTGTAGGCATGATAGTGATGATTATGATGACAGTAGTAGTAGTAGTAGTAGTAGTAGCAGTTAGTAGTAGTAGTAGTAGTAGTAGTAGTAACAATAATAAAAATAATAGCATCAACTAACATCATTGCACGCCTAACACTAAGGAAAGGAGGTAAAGAAATAAAAACTACAGAAAAGAGATGGAGATGAAAACGGGGAAAAAGTGATAGGGAAAAACAAGGAAAGAAGTAGAGAGATAAAAACTATAGAAAGGAAGTAAAGAGATTAAGAATTAAGGAAAGGAAGTGAAGACATCAAAACTAGAGAAAGAAGAAGATATCAAAACGAAGGAGAGGAGGTAGAGAGATAAAAACTACAGAAAAGAGATGGAGATAAAAACGGGAAATAGTGATTGGGAAAAACAAGGAAAGAAGTAGAGAGATATAAACTTAGGAAAGGAAGTAAAGAGATTAAAAGTAAAGAAAGGGGAAGAGATCAAAACGAAGGAAAGGAGATAGAGAGATAAAAAAAAAACTATAGAAAAGAGAAGGAGGTAGAGAGATAAAAACTAAGGAAAATAAATAAACAGATAAGAAAATAAAGGAAAGAGGTAAAGAGATAAAAACAGAACGGCAACCATAGCTCAGATTCATAAAACATTCTGCCGCGAAGGTTATGTAAAAGGTTGTGTGGAATGTGAAATGATGAACCAAAAAAGGGTCACAAAAGCAGCTGTGGCCCTGGTGCTAATAGAGTAGCCTGCCATTATTTAGTTAATTGGCCAAGGTCGTCTCAGCATTGTGTGTCTGTGTGTGTGGGTGGGTGGGGGGGGTATGGGAAAGAGTGTGGGGAGAGAGAGAGAGAGAGAGAGAGAGAGAGTGCGAGAGAGAGAGAGAGAGAGAGAGAGAGAGAGAGAGAGAGAGAGAGAGAGAGAGAGAGAGAGTCACAGGCACAGGCAGACAGACCGGCAGACAGACAGACAGACAGACAGAGACACAGACAGACAAACAGACAGACAGAGACACAGACAAACAGACAGACAGACAGACAGAGACACAGACAGACAGACAGACAGAGACACAGACAGACAGACAGAGACACAGACAGACAAACAGAGACACAGACAGACAGACAGACAGACACAGACAGAGACACAGACAGACACAGACAGACAGACAGACAGAGAAACAAAATCAGAGTTGTGCAAATTAATAAAACTAAGCTCATAAAGGACACACACACACACACACACACACACACACACACACACACGGAAAAGAAGGGACACTCACAATTATTAATACGCGTGAGTAAAGACTGTCCTTCCGGTCCGGGTCTGGGCCACTCAAGGTTCCGTCTCGCCCTCGGTGTTGTGGAAGAGGAGCGTGAGCGTGACAAGCAGGCTCAGGAAGAGTAAGTCAGGGAGGCGTGAGGAGGGGAATATGCTGTCTCGGATGTAGTGGGGAAGGTCAAGAAGCGGTGATGAAGCGGAACAGAAGTGTGGTAAACGTTATTTTGGGGAAGAGGATGAGGGGATTGCTATCAGAAGTACGCATAGAAAATAAACGTGAATAAGTAAAATAACAATAAGTAAATGTTTTTTTTTTTTTTTTTTTTTTTTTTTACGTGATCGCCGGTAGGCTTGCTTGAGGGCCCTGGGTGGTGTTCGGCCCCAGCCCGTCATGGCGCAGGCAAGTGTTTATAGTGGCGCCATCTTCTCTTGGCTCATGCTGCCCCCCGGAACTCATTCTTGATTCACTTGGACGGTTTCCTCTAGAGTCCGGGTTGATGGGTGGTCTTCAGGACAGCATGTGGGTAGTTTTAAGCCACTCGGCGGTGACTGAAAAACCCGAGGTGGTAGCGTGGGGATTCGAACTGGGCCCAGCACGCTACCACTCAGCCACCGCCTACCCATAATGAATAAAATGAGTGATCAGAAACAGACAAATAGTATAGTAAACGAGAGTGGTAATTTTTTTGTTAAAGGGGTGTGAGGAGGTTGTTATCAAAAGTACGGATAAAAAAATAAACGTGAATAAGTGAAATAACGAACAAATAAACGAAATAAATACAACTGATTAAAAATAGACAAATTAAAAGGTAAAGTAAATGAATAAGCCGTATACAAATAATACCAATAATTTTCATAAGAGTATATATAAAAAAAAGCTGCCGGCATAGATGATAGGCAGATGAAGGTGTTGAAGAGGAATATAATGTTGATATGTATGTTGAATGTTGAATATAGTGTTGATACCCTCTCTTGTGTGTGTGTGTGTGTGTGTGTGTGTGTGTGTGTGTGTGTGTGTGTGTGTGTGTGTGTGTGTGTGTGTGTTATTTAAGGAAAAGAACATCACTAAAAGAAGACAGATAGAGACTCAGTTATCACAAAAAAGAGAAAAAAATAGGTAGATAAAAAAAGATGGGCAGGTAGGTAGACCAAAACAGAAGATAGGTAAAATAAAATAAAAAAAGAGATGGATTGATTGATTGATAGTTTATTGTTGCAAGTAAACAACAAAGGAGAAGGGAGGAACATGCCATCCCAACCCCCAGGCAGTACAGAGTGTGATTATAGAACTAAGGATCCAAAACATACACAAAGATTATGGACAGTCGAAAAAAAAGATAGGTAGCTACGTAGAAGAATCATTGCAGGTGTTACTGTTCAGAAATGATGACGTTGAATAGATACTCATTACTGAACGATGACGGAGGCTTAATTGGTGATGTCGAGGAGTTTGACTTGAGGGCCTTCATTAAGGGGCTATTACACTGGGCAAATTTTCCGTGGATCTTCAGTCAAACCACGATTTCCGCTGGCGTGGTTCTCATATTTCCGTGGTTTTCTGACGTGTCCACGATCTTCCAAAGCTATAGAGAACATATGAGAGGAAAAGAATAGGTGTTGGGACTGTGTGGCAGAGCAGAGGGGAGAAATGGACCCGCGGGAGCCAACGCCAAAACGGACTCGACAGTTTGGTTTCTCTATCGGCACAGTGGCGCGGGGGTGGGTGTCATGGACCTCTTGCTGTGGGTGATAAGAGGTCGACTTGTGACACTCGTATTCCAACGTGGCCAAGGCTGACTCACCACAAAATAGCGCCCTGTCTGATGAGGTCTGGGGGTCACTTTGATTGTCACTGGTTCCTTGGTCACTTTCTACACCCTCGTCTCGTTCTTTTGGCGTCTCCCATATACTCAACAGGGAGCTCAGGAGTGACTCTGAGTGAGGTCTGGGGGTCACTTTGAGGGTTACTCCCTTGGTCACTCCCTTCCTACACTCCCACCTCTTCCCTTCGCCGTCTCTTAAGGGGTGGGGGGAATAACTTAAAACAGTGACGTCAACTACAGAATGGAATGATATTACTGAACTTTGCCTACAGATGTCCTTGAGTAAGTGATGACTCTATATAGTGGCATCGGTTGAGTCACTGCACTGAAGGACGTCCTGTCTGATGGGGTCTGGAGGTCACTAAGATGTCACACTTCCTTTCTGCACTTTATTTTAATTCCTTGAAGGCCTTTTACGGTTGACCTCATCCTGCCTAGCGTTGCTCTACTCATTTTGGCGCCCCGGCCCAAGCGAGGTTATAATTTGGCGCCCCTTCTCCCCAACTAACATCGTCATCACGTCACCTCATTGCAGAAAATGTGGAAGGGCTGTGTGAGTGTGTGTGTGTGTGTGTGTGTGTGTGTGTGTGTGTGTGTGTGTGTGTGTGTGTGTGTGTATAAGATTTTGAAGTCCCAGAGATATCTTAACACTTCCCTCTTCAAAAACAAACGAAAGTAAATAAATAAAAGGTTTGATTTTTAGAAAGGAGGAAACATCGAAGAATATAAACTGTGTGTGGAAGAAAGATTTTAAGGACCCGGATATGTCTTTATATTTCCCCCTCGAAAAAAAGAAAAAAGCTTGAGATTTATGAAGAAGGAAACACGGAAGAACAACGTGCGTGCAGAGATAAGATTTCGAAGGGGTTGAGAAGATGAGATCCTTGACTAACAACGGGTCAACAGTCGCTGGTGCACACTTACTTACCTAATCATTATTCTTTTGCAGGAGTGAGACGAGAGAGGTACACGTGTCACCCCCCAAGCAAGCCACACGCCAGCTGATGGAAGGCCAGGACTAAAGGTCGAGTGGAGGGGAGAGGAGAGGAGAGGAGAGGCAGAGGGGGGCAGGAGACGGACTGGGCACGCACTAACAGTGGCTCGGAGGTGAGGGAAGGGTGGCAAGCAAGCAGAGGGCACCAGCAGAAGCACAGAGGAAGGAGTCACAGTAGGAAACAGTGCATCTTGTGGCGCTGTGCAGTACAAACAAGAAGAGAAACAACAACAGCAATAACAACACGGAGAGCTGAAGGGGCCAAAGCTTGATATAATTTGCGTTTTGTAGTGTAGTGCAAATTACGACAGCAGCTACGACTACAACTACTACTACTACTACTACCACTACTACTACTACTACTATTATTACTACTACTACTGCATCAAGAACAAGAGGTACAGTATTAAAAAGAAAACAAATAGCACGGAAAAAATATTAAGTGCATGAGGAACAATAACAAAAAAAAACAAAAAAAAAATACTAAGAACAAGAGAAACAAGAAGTCTAAAAACAGTGTTGCCATCATCAGCAACGGCAACAACAAACACATCGTCATCAGCAGCAGCAACATGGCGCACAGCAAGCGTGGACTAGTGATGACGGTGACGGTGGTGGTGATGGTGGTGCTGGCCGCGACCCTCACAAGCCCCGCCGCGGCCGCCTCTCTAGGCCGAAGCACGAGGCAGCGGCGGCAGGTCTCCTTGGGCAACATTATGACCATGCTGATGCGGCCCACTGACCCCAGCGCGCCCGCCCTCGACACGGTGAGTAGGCTGTCAAGGGTTTATACAGAAATTTATGGGCTCAACACAACCACAATTGTAAGGATTTCGTAGGAGTTGCGGGTGTTTCCATGGATAGCTTTATGAGCCGAGTGATAGTTTGACAAGGCTTCTGCACCGTGAATGTGAAGACGCTCCTGATAATCTGCAGAAACGTCTGAGAATACCGACGTCAAGCTCTTCTTTTTTTTCCGTTCTAACCCATCTCTTTTTCGTGTCCCGGGCAGCCGGGGAATACCCTCTCCTTGTTGTGATTCATTTCTCGTGTGTTTCGATACACGCAGAGGACGTGTGGGACCGAGAGAGTAATAGGAAAAAGAAAATAGAAAATCTCTTCATTAAAACGGAACACACCAACCTAAGTCTATATATACCAGAGCTGGGCGCGTTACTGGATATCGGGTAGTCCGGTACCGCTCCTCCGCACCTCGAAACACATATAGTCACCTGTGTACTGCGCGCCTCAAATTTTTTTGTTCGTTCACCGCACCTCCCGGTCTGGTACCGTACCGTACCTAAAAAAAGCGCCTGAAAAAAAAAAAAAAAAAGTTAAAAAAAAAATAAAAAGCAATACCGTGCACGTGGTGTTGTCATTGATGACGCACTTCCTTAAGACGGACACAAAACGGTATTTTTTGGAACCGTAAATCGTAATGAAAATGTGACGCACAGACCGCGTAAACGACGAAGTATTATACTGCAGCAGCGCGACTGTTTGTCTTTTTTTTTTTTTATCCTTGAAAACCTCAGCGCGGGAGGTACGGACTTCCAAATACCGCAGCACACCTGTTACTTCCGCACTTTGAAAACTTTCCGCACTTTTCTCCGCACCTCGTTTAAAGTTTAAGGTCCCCCAGGTCAGGAGGAGCGGAGAGGTGACAGAGGAGGTACGGGCCCTGATATATACCAAGTCAAGTCACTCTGCTTCAAAACTGCGACCGGTACGCGCAGGAGGCGGATTTGGGACGGAGCAGCGGGATGACGTCACTTGAAGCTACAAAAAAAAAATACCCGCCAGTTCAGGGGTGACTAAAGTGTCTTGAAATACCAGCCATGCTACGGGTGGTATTATAAGACATTTCGCCGCCCAAGAACACGTATTTGACAAGCCTTTCGTAGGAGTTGTGGGCATTTCCAGGAGTAGTTTTATGGCCCTGGTGGTAGTTTGACCCTTTTTCTGTGTCGTGAACCTAAAGAAACACACTCATTAGGACCCGATCAATCCCCTCTTTGAGCTTTAGAAATAGATGATGTGAGAAGGGAAAGTATCTTATAATGCCGACCGCAGAGTCTTGGTGGCCATTTGCTTTGATGTAACTTCACTTGGGTTAAAGCATCGCATCAGGCGTAAATTTCCGTGAATAACGAATGAAATTATGATTATACAAACACCAGTGTGTGTCTCTTATATTCAAGTTTGGTCAGTGCTCAATCTATTGATCCCCATTAGGGTTAGCGTGACCTTGTTCTTGTCGGAGTATCTGCCTCTTATCGTCGCCAAACAAGTGATAAACTTTGGTGACCCTCGGGGCTCCCGCGTGATCGCCGCTGGACAAGGGGTGACAGATTAAGAAAGGCTCCATAATGTTGTTGGTGAAGGGGTTGGAGGAATTGTGGCATCATATGTTTCTCCACGTGCTTTATGTAACATGTTTAGTGAGCGTCTTCACGGTGTAGCGGTTAGCATGCGTACGGATCCGCAGACCCTCGGTTCCAATCCCAGCCCAGGGAGTCGGCGCGCAACCTACCCAGCTGTTCATCCTTCCGGGGGGCTTCGTGGTGCAGTGGTTAGCACACTCGGCTCACAACTGAGAGAGCCCGGGATCGATTCCCGGGCGGAGTGGAAACATTTGGGCGGCTTTTCCGATACCCTACGCCCCTGTCCACCCAGCAGTGAATGGGTACCAGGTATTAATCGGGGGTTGTGTCCCGTCTCCTGGGGTCTGTTCCCTTTTCCTATAATTCCTTCCCCTTCTGTCTCTCTCCGGCATATGACCACAGATGTTGCGCCGACTAAACGAAACTTTCCAACTTTGTTCATCCTTCCTTTCGGACTGGTTGATAAATGTGTACCTGAGGAAGTCTGGAGAAGGTAAACTGTTGTAACCCGGATGTTGCACTGGCTATGTGTCCCGGGGTAATGGGTTCTCCCTCACCGCAGGCTCAAGCGTCAATGGGACTGAGATGAACACTGAGGTCACGCGCCGTTTTTTTTATTTTACAGCAAAGGAGACAGCACAAGGGCACAAAAAAAGGAAACAATAATAAAAAAAAAGCCCGCTACGTTATGGTGTATGCCCTCAACTTTGCCTGTACCTGTTAGTCAACTAAGTTCGTATGGTGGGCAATAATCGGAGATGTGCCGAAAGTGTCGGTATCGGTATCGGCAGTATCGACCTTTATTTGTAGTGTGGTATCGGCAAGGTGAAAATATGGTCGATACTCCGATACTTTATTGGCCTATTTTTTTTGTGATTCAAGACGTTTTTTTTTTACAATCAGTTTTCAAGACCATCCAGTTATAGTTATCCCCTAATTGCCTTATTTATATAATCTTAAAATACAAACAATCCTATACTTTTATAATCTTAGATATATAATAAAATCGGTATTTGTATCGGCACGATATCGCCCATTCGTTAGAATCGGAGTATCGGTATCAGTATCGGCTGAAAAGGAAGTATCGGTATCGGCTAACATCGTGGTATCGGCACATCTCTCGACTAATAATGCTGTTGGATGTTTGGGAGGTATAAAAAAAAGTTCCACAATGCTTTTTTTTTCTTTTTTCTTTTACTCTACGCCTATAACGCCGGTAGGCTTGCTTGAGGGGCCTGGATGGTGTTCGGCCCCAGCCCGTCATGGCGCAGGCAAGTGTTTATAGTGGTGCCATCTTCTCTTGGCTCATGCTGCACCCCGGAACTCGTTCTTGATTCACTTGGACGGTTTCCTCTAGAGTCCGGGTTGATGGGTGGTCTTCAGGACAGCATGTGGGTAGTTTTAAGCCACTCGGCGGTGACTGAAAAATCCGAGGTGGTAGTGTGGGGATTCGAACTCGCGTCGTCCATCACGTGGTGAATGGGGACCCAGCACGCTACCACTCAGCCACCGCTAGATGAGGCCAAGGGGTCATAAGGCACAAAGGGTATTGGGCAGCATCACTGTCGTAATAAGTATTTTCGTATACGTATCGTTTGTCTCGATGACGGAGGTATGTTGGGGTTGTGGAGAGGAAAATTCCATAGCGAGTAAACGGGTGAAGAGCGGCCAAGGGGTCGTGTTACATGTTTTATGCAGTCTGTTTTATGAGTAATATTGTTCGTATGATTAACCTGGTAGCAGCGACGGGCCAAATTTGTGGCTTTACCGTGTAGCAGCGACGGGCCAAATTTGTGGCTTTACCGTGTAGCAGCGACGGGCCAAATTTGTGGCTTTACCACGGGCCAAATTTGTGGCTTTACCGTGTAACAGCGACGGGCCAAATTTGTGCCATGATATAAACCCCCCAAAATAGATGATACATAATCTGACCACAAATGCTTTGATATATATTATGAAATGGTTTGTGTGAGGGGTGATTTTTTCTCATTTTTCTCGCTTGGAGGGACCATTACGACAAGAAGACAGGAATGGGTGGGGCCAAGGGGTCATAAAATGCAGAGTCATAAGTATACCATCAGTGATTAGTAAGTACTTCGATGTGTATAGATAAGTCGATGTGTCGGATGACTGGTTGACTCAAAAGGGTTACACAACACAGTGAATGAAGGATGGAGAGGGTCAAGGGGTCACATGGCTCTAAGCTTGCATTATGTAATCACTATTAATCGATGATTCTGTACGTAATATTTGTGTTCAATAAATAGTATGATGTATCGGATAACTGAGAAATTAGGAAACGAATATTCCACGATGTTGCAAGAAAGGGAGTGAAGAGAGCGCGCAGGCACACGACTCCCTCGGCACGTAATCTGTTTGGTTTTTAATGCGGTGCGCACAGTTTCACTTAATCCAACGTAATGATCGAGATAATTATAGCCTCATGAATCACTAATGTCTTCATACATCTATTGAACAATATACTTCTGAAGCACCTTCATCACTTCTGCTTTGAAAAGGTTTCGAGTCTTAACCGAAGAAAATAACAAATTGCTTCATTATGCATCAGAGGCTGCGTTTCTGGCGTCATGCATTGATGCGGACGGTGCCAGACAACCACGGGTGTCGGCTGGATACTCCGGCTTTTGAGCACCGCCCTCCATCGGCCGTCACCCCAAGCCGGATGTTTTCTGCCCTCCTTTTTTGGGAGTCAGACTAGACACAGTACAATGAGTTGCCTTGTATGTAGTACATAAAATAACGGAAACTGAAGGGCATAATAAACGTTGGCATATGCGTAGCCATAGACTCCGGCGTACCATATTACGTAGCCATTATGTAACTATATCTTGTGAAACACATAATTTTGGCAAAATCGTCACAAATTAGCACATCACATTTTAATGTTTGATAAAACAACCTTTAAAGTCCTTTACAGTCTTTTACAGTGAGTTTTGCATATCTTGCACCCACGGTTTGTGTCGTGGTCGTGTGATCGTGTGGTCGTGGCGGCGCCGAAGAAGGCGGCGAGGAAATGGAAAGTGTGTGCTGATAAGCTCTACTGCGTCTGGGACAGCGCCTCACGAAATACCATGAAAGCCAACGCTTCTCTCTCTCTCTCTCTCTCTCTCTCTCTCTCTCTCTCTCTCTCTCTCTCTCTCTCTCTCTCTCCCCCGAGGGGTCTCATGATAAAGACTCTCCGTCACTAAAAAGTTGATATATTTTGCTTTTTGACTAGTAGATCAACTATTTTGTTTCACGCTAAATATTTTGCCCAATCTAGTTGTATATATACATATATATATATATATATATATATATATATATATATATATATATATATATATATATATATATATATATATATATTTTTTTTTTTTGTTGTTGTTGTTGTTGTTGTTGTTTTTCGTGCCATGTTTTCCTCGAACAGTTAACCAGTTTCACTTGTTTTGGTGCCATTCACTCACCAAACGATATTTACCAAGGACCAGCCATGATGCAGCACACGAAACACTACGATGCCCAGACAGTCAGTCGGTCAGGTATTATTATTATTATTTTTTTTTTCTTACAGTCTGTTAGGGGGCTTCGTGGTGCAGTGGTTAGCACACTTGGCTCACAACTGAAAGAGCCCGGGTTCGATTCCGGGGCGGAGTGGAAAATTTTGGGCGACTTTTCCGATGCCCTACGCCCCTGTCCACCCAGCAGTGAATGGGTACCAGGTATTAATCGGGGGTTGTGTCCCGTCTCCTGGGGTCTGTTTCCTTCTCCTATAATTCCTTCCCCTTCTGTCTCTCTCCGGCATATGACTAAACGAAACTCTCCAACTTTCTTACAGTCTGCCTATTGTACCAGTATACGCTTTCATAAGGTCAGTCAGTCAGGTAGTTAGTCTGTCAGTCAGTCAGTCAGTCAGTCAATCGTCTACGTAATATAAGCAAGGTTTCTTTCCTGCCATACATTCAGTCACTCAAGTCAGTCAGTCAGTCAGTCAGTCGTCTACGTCATATAAGCAAGGTTTCTTTCCTGCTATACATTGTCACTCAAGTCAGTCAGTCAGTCGGTCGTCTACGTAATATAAGCAAGGTTTCTTTCCTGCTATACATTGTCACTCAAGTCAGTCAGTCAGTCGGTCGTCTACGTAATATAAGCAAGGTTTCTTTCCTGCTATACATTGTCACTCAAGTCAGTCAGTCAGTCGGTCGTCTACGTAATATAAGCAAGGTTTCTTTCCTGCTATACTTAGTCAGTCAATCGTCTACGTAATATAAGCAAGGTTTCTTTCCTGCTATACATTGTCACTCAAGTCAGTCAGTCAGTCGGTCGTCTACGTAATATAAGCAAGGTTTCTTTCCTGCTATACATTGTCACTTAAGTCAGTCAGTCAGTCAGTCAGTCAGGTAATATCAGCATGGTTCTTCCCTAGCGTCCAGTTAGTTACACAATCACGTCATGTAAATACATTTTCTTCCCCAGCGTCCATTCGTTCATTCATTCGACCAGTCAGTTAGTCAGTCAGTTAACAAGAAGTTTATCTCCAGGCATCCATCCTTTCAGTCAGTCAGTTGGTCGGTCAGTCAGCTAACAAGCGTTCTTCATTTCTCTTCATATTTCTCTTCATTTCTCATTTCTCTTCATATTTCTCTTCATATTTCTCTTCATTTCTCTTTATATTTCTCTTCATTTCTCATTTCTCTTCATATTTCTCTTCATATTTCTCTTCATATTTCTCTTCATATTTCTCTTCATTTCTCTTCATTTCTCTTCATATTTCTCTTCATATTTCTCTTCATTTCTCCATATTTCTCTTCATTTCTCATTTCTCTTCATATTTCTCTTCATTTCTCTTCATATTTCTCTTCATTTCTCTTCATATTTCTCTTCATTTCTCTTCATATTTCTCTTCATTTCTCTTCATATTTCTCTTCATTTCTCTTCATATTTCTCTTCATTTCTCTTCATATTTCTCTTCATTTCTCTTCATATTTCTCTTCATATCTCTCTGCTCCTCATATCTCTTCTTGACATCTCTTCATATTCTCTTCTTATTCATATTCATATTCATATTCTTATTCATATTCAGGTAACATAATTAAGGTCTCTCTCTCTCTCTCTCTCTCTCTCTCTCTCTCTCTCTCTCTCTCTCTCTCTCTCTCTCTCTCTCTCTCTCTCATCAATTTTACATGAAAAGCCAAAATAAGTTATATAAAAAAAAGCCTTGATATTTTGCTCTAAATAAGAAAAAAACGTAATCATTAAGAACACAATCTAATTTTCATCACTCACTTATTCCTATATTTTTAGTTAGTCATGTAGCAAAACAATGAAAAAACACTTAATTGTCCAAGTGTCCGCCCGATAACCCGTTGCGTCATAAGGCTATCGCGTCCTTTCACTTGTTAACGTCAACACGAGGACGACTTCGTGTTTGTGTCCAGCGCGGCTTATCTGCGAGGAATATATTGCCAGGGTTGTTTGTATGCCTCTTGCGGGGTGATAACGCGGAGCCATTCGTATGCACTGTAGCGTCTGGGTAAGTTAAACTGTCACTCTTGCTACAGGTTTGAATAACAGATCGGAGCAGTGAGTATCGGGCTGGAGCAGTGAGTAGCGCTTTTTTTTTTTTATTTATTTATTTATTTATTTATTTTTTGTTACCATTTTTATGCCCTTGAACTGACTCCTCTGCTGTAAAAAAAAAAGATACGACATTCTCCGTCACTCCCTGATTTTTTCTTACTTTCATTTTTTTCCCATTCTCTCATTTTTTCCCATTCTCATTTTTTTCCCATTCTCTCTCTCTCTCTCTCTCTCTCTCTCTCTCTCTCTCTCTCTCTCTCTCTCTCTCTCTCTCTCTCTCTCTCTCTAATCAATTTTACATGAAAAGCCAAAATAAGTTATGTAAAAAAAAAGCCTTGATATTCTGTTCTAAATAAAAAAAAAAAGTTCCTGAGACGTTGATCATCGTACATCCGATATCTCTAAATCGTTGTTTAGTTAACTAAAGACTTTCACAAAATCTGAGAATTAATGAAAAACAAACTTTAATATCCTGGCACTTATTTCTGTAATCTTCAAACTATTTTTTTAGTGTAAATATTTCAGGACGAAACATCAGAATTTATGCAATCTCCAAATCGTTTTACAATTTAATATTTTTAAAATGAAAACTTGTAATTATTAAGAACACATTTTAATTTTCATCACTCACTTATTCTTATAATCTTCAAATCATTTTACATATCATATTCTTGATGTCGAAACCTTAAGCATGTTGAAAGCAAGGTTCGGTACTATCTGGGTGAGAGGCTCTTTTATCTGGCTCTGGCGGCACCATGGTCACGTGAAGGGCAGGTAGATGGCATGATGGTGGGCAGGAGCTCACCATGCGTCTTAAGGGGCTATTACACTTGGCAAATTTTCCGTGGATCTTCAGTCAAACCACGATTTCCGCTGGCGTGGTTTTCAATTGTTTGTTGTTATTGCTGCTGCTGAAAATGGTGAGTAATACCGTCGTCCTTCAGTGAAATCTACCGTAGCTTTGAAAGATCGTGGACACGTCAGAAAACTACACAAATATGAGAACCACGCCAGCGGAAATCGTGGTTTGACTGAAGATCGACGGAAAATTTGCCCAGTGTAATAGCCCCTTTAGGTTGGGGCGTGCCTTAATCCAGATCAGTCGCAATACCTTAAATAAATAGGTTGCAATGCCCTTTTGTTTTTCATTAACTGCGCTGCGCTATACATTTTACTCAAGTTCAACTCTTTGCTGTCCAACTTTCCAATGCAAAAGTTTACCCCTACCTCCACTTTTTCATCTTGTCTCAACTTTACTACGCAAGACTTTTTATAAACTCGTTAAACTATTTGCTGTCCAACTTTCCAATGCAAGAGTTTACCCCTACCTCCACTGTTCCATCTTGTCTCAACTTCACTACGCAAGACTTTTGATAAACTCGTTAAACTATTTGCTGTCCAACTTTCCAATGCAAGAGTTTACCCCTACCTCCACTTTTCCATCTTGTCTCAACTTCACTTTGCAAGCCTTTTTATAAACTCGTTAAACTATTTGCTGTCCAACTTACCAACGCAAGAATTAGCCCATATCTCCACTCATTTATCTCGTTTAATGATAATTTTTTGATCAGCCGTCCTCATAATTTCTGAAACTGAATATGATTGCCTTTATTAGAGCAGTATGACATTTCTTTTATTTGGGTAACCTTTGGTTCTTTTTGACCGTAAAATTATCGCAAAATACAAATGATGAATCAAGATATCGTGTTCAACAAAATTTCATTCGTCTAAATTAGTTCCTCCTTATTCTATTTTATTTTCATCTGACTCCTCGTAAATTCTCTCTCTCTCTCTCTCTCTCTCTCTCTCTCTCTCTCTCTCTCTCTCTCTCTCTCTCTCTCAAAATGTAGAGCGTCGTTTCTTCGGGGTGTGACTGGGGCGGCTTGTTACCGGGAAGTGCTTGTCTTCGGCCCCGCCCCGTCCCCGCCCCGCCCCGCCCACTATAGCTGCGCCCCGGAGATGCTTCACATATGTGCCGCGCAGCCTTCGTCGGCGTGTGGATGCTGGGAGGGAAGGTGGCCGCGGAGAGTTCAAGTACCTCTGATTATGAGCAACGTGAATATGTGCCGCCGAGGTGCTTGGGCGGCCTCGTGCGGCTATTTAACTTGGGCATCAACGCAGCATCGAGCCCTCACTCAGTGTACTCAGGGTTCTCTAGCACATGAACACAACTCAGTTTATATATATATATATATATATATCTATATATATATATATATATATATATATATATATATATATATATATATATATATAAACTTATTATTAATGTTAGAATATGGGAAAATAATAGCTGCCGTGCCACGTACTACTTATACTATTAGCACCGAAGCATGAAGTCCAGGTGAACCTTTAGGGGCGGCAGTGCCGCAGTGTGCCCTCAGACTCCGAGGAGGTTAGAATTATCTCACAGGTCATTGACAAGTCCGCTGTTCTAGGTAATAAGATAAGTAACCATTGCTCCCTAACGCGCTGTTTCTCCCTGATGTGCGTGATACATAGGAGTGAGTAGGATTGTATCAGTATATTATTTGAAGTATCTTCGACGTGCGAAGGGTGATTTGGGCAGTCACATGAGAGAGATAGCACATACGGCGCCAGGAATCTCGAAGACCTGAACACTGATTTCGGTATTCTCATAACCTGGGAAAACTCCAGAGGTGTGGAGTCGGACATAAAAAATTCCGACTCCAACTTCGACTCTATGAAATTTTAAGGTTGTGACCCCCGTCCTCTGCAGTACTATGATAGGAAAATCACACCCAGCCACACCACACACCACATACCACACCCAGCCACACCACGCCACTCATCACACCCAGCCACACCAACTCACACACCATAGTCAGTCACACCACACGACACTTTACATCCAGCTACAGCACAACACACATCACATCCACCCACACTACACCTCGCACCACACCCAGCCACACTAGACCACACATCATAATCAAGCCACACCACACTACCACACATAGCCACATTACACCCAGCCACACCACACTACACATCACACCATACCTAACACCACACCCAGTCACACCATATCACACATCACACCAGCCACATCACCGGATACTACTACTACTACTACTACTACGGGCCTCCATCTATTAGAGTTGCGTTGTAAGCGGTATATTCTCTCATATCCTTTCACAAAGCAATTCATTGGCCACACCCCGCCAATGACTACTTGCCTACCTAACTGAGCTTCTACCATTTTTCCTTGTAGGTGGAGCTGGGTCGCCTGGCGGGTTACAAGGTGGAGCAGCACACAGTGGTCACGGCCGACGGTTACATCCTCACCCTCCACCACATCCCGCCCTTCGCCAACCCCTCCCGACGCGCCCCTCCGCAGAGGTGTGTGTGTGTGTGTGTGTGTATTTACCTAGTTGCAGTTTTAGGCTTTACGCTCGTGTGGTCCCGTCTCTGTATATACATTTATCCAACTTTTCCTTAAAGCTTTGCACACTCCTCGCCGATACTAAATCCTCGCTTACCTCTTCCAAACATGTATTTTTTTGTGGGAAGCTATATTTCTTTATGTCTCTCAAGCATCTTCCCTTCCTCAGTTTTTTACTATGTCCTCTTGTGTTCCTGTTGGCAATATCTTCTTTTAGTAGTAACTCCCTATTGTCTACTTCTTCAATTTTGCTGAATAATTTGTAGATTTGTAGTGTGTAATTCACCTCTTGGTCTGCTGCGGGTCTCTCTTGAGACAGCCAGCCGTTCCCCTACGGAAGAGCACAGAGCTCATAGTACCGATCTTTGGGTAGGACTGAGAGTGTGTGTGTGTGTGTGTGTGTGTGTTCACTGTGCGCGCTTACCTAATTGTTTGTATTTTTTTCTTCCTCTATTTTTTTATTCAACCTCTTTCTATATATTTTTTGTGTGTACCTCATTGTATTTTATTTTATAATTATTATGCTTCTATTGTCCCGTTTTCACACCCATTTTGTTTGATCATATTCTCGTGTTTTCATTTAGTCTTCCAAATATGTCGAGGCCGGTCTGGCGTAGGCTCCCGCGGGTCCTTTCCTCCCCTCTGCTCTGCCACACAGTCCCAACACCTATCTCTTCCTCTCATATGTAAGCTATAGGTAACATATGAGAGGAAAAAATAGGTGTTGGGACTGTGTGGCAGAGCAGAGGGGAGAAATGGACCCGCGGGAGCCAACGCCAAAACAGAGTCGACAATTTGGTTTCACTACAGTGCCTCAGACACGCGTGACCTCGTTTGAAAAAGAGTACATTGCGTTGGTCGGTTGTTATATTCGGAAAGCAGTACATTCTTACATCTTCATCTCTCGCTTTACCTGACTGTAGTATCCATGACTAGTCAAGTCTTCATCTTTACTGGTGATTTTATTATTTTCTTGTGTGAAACACTTTTTACATTTACGTTTTTTTTGTGTGTGTGTGCGTGCCAAATAAAAAAACACTTATTTACAAATGTCTACCACATAGTCAGTCTCTAATAGCGTGTTTTGTTTTCATGGTCATTACACTGATAATATAATGATAGACACAGTGACATGTAAGTTAGGTCAGTTTTCCATTATCATTGCCATCGGAGGTAAGGAACTAGGAGATGACGAATCCGTTGATAAGCTCTGACCTTTCCGTACGTACTGACTCGCAACGGTGGCGGCGATCATGCTAACGAAACTTTTCACATAAACGAAAATCCGCAAGCAAGCCGCACCCGCTCTTCAGTTCGGGCTGCACGGAACTGTTAGGTGCAGGGAAAAGATGGATCGTTGTGGTGGTGCTGGGTTGACGTGTGTGCATGGCCGGGGGATTGTTTTATTTGTTCACGTGAACAATATAGCGAAGTGAAAGGATATTACACGATAGCTTCTTATATTTTTTGTGCAAGGGCTCGATGCTCCCGGGTCTTGTGCAACTGATGACTTGGATAATGGTATTGTAGTTCGGCTCTTTGCTTACGTATTCGAAACGTAAGTGGGGAAGTTGGGTAGCTCAATGGGCATTATCTTTTTACAGCAAAGGAAACAGCTCAAGGGCAAAAAAAGGGTAATTATGATGAGAAAAAAAACACGCCCGCTAAACGCTGCCATGTGTAAAAAGAGTTCAGAAGAGTGGTTGATGAATTTGTACCCGGAGAAACCTGGGGAAGGTAAACTGTGGATGTCACACTTGCCCTGTGTCCCGGGGTAACGGGTTCTTACCCACCACAGGCTCAAAGGCCTATGCGACGGAGATGACCACCGAGGCCAGGCGCAGCAATACCGTATACACCCAACTTTGAAAGTGAAAGAACTGACCGCACTAAGAGAAACATAAATAACAGCAGTGGTAGTGGAAGAGGTAGTATTAGCAGTGGTTGTGATGAAATGTTAGTTGAACTGCAATAACGCAATGATGCTAATAATAATAATAATAATAATAATAATAATAATAATAATAATAATAATAATAATAATAATAATAATAAAAGTAATAATTTCAATAATAATAATAATAATAATAATGCAATAATGAAAGTAATAATTTCAATAATAATAATAATAATAATAATAATAATGATAATAAAACAAATAAAGAAAGTATCGATGAATAGATAAATAAACATCAATGAAAGTAACTGAACCGGTAAATATATGCGTTATCGTCAGCGGGTGATAGAATATAATTAGATGAGGACCTCGGTTTTGTCCTGTCTTCTCGGCGTCTTTCCGTGTCCTCTTTTTTTACAGTAGGAACATTTTGCTTTAATGTTTCATACATAATTTTATTGTGCTCTTGACCGGCCTCCTGCACAGTGAAAAAAAAATGCAACTATAATATAAAACTGCATAATGAAAGCCAAATTACAATAAATCATATCGTGGTGTTATCCACCATTTACAGATTGAGACGTCACAACCTCGTTGAGCCAAGCAGCAACATCAGCGCCGGGCCCTGGGCGGCGGGGGGGTTGAAGGAGGAGTGGAGGAAGGAGGGGCTGAGGGACAAGGAAAAGGAAGGGCTGAAGGACGAGGAAAATGAGGAGGAGGAGGCCCAGGCTGACCCGCTCGGCCTGGACGGGGCGGCGAAGGTGGTCTTCCTGCAGCATGGCCTCATGGGCTCCTCCGACAACTGGAATACCAACACCATGGAGAACTCGCTCGGTACGTGTCTGTCTTTGAGTCATATTCCTAAACATTTCAGCGCCCAAGCTTACATATTTGACAAGGCTTCAAGAGTTTTGGCATTTCCATGGCTAGTTTTATGCTCTTGGTGTCCCTCCCTCCAATATCCTTCCATGCCCTGCCTATCAATCTACAAGTAAATCATCCACAACTATTCCCATTTACACCTTTTTCTCCATATCCATCTCCCTGGAGCACTTGCATTACCTCCCCTTCCCCCTCCACAACTCTTCTGAACTGAACTCCCTTGCCTTCTCTCTCTGCCCCCGCTACATCTCTTCGTAACCTCCCCTGCCCTGCCCCCGTTACAACTTCTCACCGTGACCTTTCCTGCTCCCACTACAGCCTACCTGCTCACGGATGCCGGCTATGACGTGTGGATGGGCAACTTCCGCGGCAACGTGTACTCACGGCGACACAGGAACATGACCCATGAAGACCCGCAGTTTTGGAAGTTCAGGTGAGAAACATGAGACGAAAATGAAGATACGCAATGCAGTGCTCTCTCTCTCTCTCTCTCTCTCTCTCTCTCTCTCTCTCTCTCTCTCTCTCTCTCTCTCTCTATATATATATATATATATATATATATATATATATATATATATATATATATACAGTAACATTTCAAGTAATGGACGGCGGACTCTTTTGATTTTGCAGCGTCCTTGTCATTAAGCCGCGAATTTTGGAAAATCAACCACTTTGGTGCAAATCGCCATAACTCCCTTATTTCTGGGGCTACAGAAATGTTTTTGGCATCAATTGACGGAAAAATGAAAGGGCTATATTTTTTAATAAGCGACTGGGCTCAAAAACCGATTCGAAAAGGTAAAAAAATCTAATAAATTCGCAAAAAACGACTGAAAAAAAAACTATTTTTGAGTTCCCAACCTTGAAATCCACTCATTTTTTGAGACTTTCATAAAGCTTATTTGACAAATTATTTAGCCCTACCAATGTGCTTTCCAATATGATGCATAACATTTCCCTACTCCCAGTAGTTTTCGTTCACTCAGCTAAAGCAAAAGAACCCTTTTTTTTGATTTTTTTTTGATGAACTCACTTTTTTTGTTTTTTGTGTAGTGTGTTGCCTTGCTATTGCCTCTATTTTCTTGGCAATGTAGTTTGAAGGATGTAGCTCGAAGGATTTTTTGATAGCTCGATTTCAAGTTTGACGTCGAGCCGTCACAAAGTAGCCTGTTTTTCGGCCCTTTTGCTGCGATTTGGACACGTCATAGTTTTTTGCTTATAACTTTTTTTTTTTTTATTTAGTGCTTTCCATTTTTTCTGATTATTAATCTGTATTAAGAGCTTTCATTTGCCACCAAGCACGCCTTCCTAGCTTCAGTAGTTTTCGCTCGAGCTTGACCAGAAGTCGCGACGAACATTCGCCGAATCTGACTCATTTCACGCCGCAACGAAAAACTCTGGAACAGTCTTCCTTCGTCTCTATTTCCTCCTGCCTACGACTTGAACTCTCAAGAGGAGTGTATCAAGACACCTCTCCACTCGAAATTGATCTCTTTTGGCCACTTTTCACTTTTATCTTTGTAGGAACAGCAATTAGCGAGCTTTTTTTGTTTTACACCTTTTTTTGTTGCCCTTGAGCTGAATTCTTAGCTCAAGTTAGCTGTAATAAATAAATAGACCTATATCGCTTTTGCGGTCTAGTGGTCAGTGTGCCTGGTTACTACTCCAGGTTAGGAATCTCGGCCTGGGCAGTAGGTGTGCAGTTCACCCAGCTGTTCATCCTCCCTTTTGGGCAGATCGATGAATGGATACATGGGAAAACCTGGGGAAGGTAAACTGTGGCATTCCCGGATTTCACATTGGGCTGTGTTCTGGCCTTCCGGGGTAACTAGTTGTTATACTCAGGGTAAGCTCAAAGGGCCAACGGGTCGGAGATGAGCACCGCAGCCACGCGCAGCTGTAGTGTATGCACCCACTTTGAGTGAGTGAGTGAGTGAGTGAGTTTGGAAAGTTTCGTTTAGTCGGCGCAACATCTGTGGTCATATGCCAGAGAGACAGAAGGGGAAGGAATTGTAGAAGGGAAGAGGTCCCAGGAGACGGGACACAACCCCCGATTAATACCTGGTACCCATTCACTGCTGGGTGGACAGGGGCGTAGGGTATCGGAAAAGCCGCCCAAATTTTTCCACTCCGCCCGGGAACCGAACCCGGGCTCTCTCAGTTGTGAGCCAAGTGTGCTAACCACTGCACCACGAAGCCCCCAGTGAGTGAGTGAGTGAGTGAGTGAGTGAGTGATTTATAACCATTAGCACACTGCCCACACATACTCAGCTCAGTTGGACTATTTTATGTTTCATTCCAGCTATGACGAGATGGCCCAACACGACCTTCCTGCCATGCTGGAACACGTGCTGGTGGAGACGGGCGCTGAGAAGGTGGTGTATGTGGGCCACTCCATGGGGACCACCGTGTTCTTTGCTGCCATGAGTAGTCTGCCTGAGGAATACCAGGACAGGATCGCTGCCATGGTGGCCCTCGCCCCTGTGGCCACCATCACCAGCGTCTCCTCGCCAATCAAGTACCTGGCGCCGCTTGTCAATGAGCTCCAGGCAAGTGGTGAGGGAAGGAAACATTATGGTGGTGTGGATGACTGTGTGAAGGGAACTGGTGGGATTAGGTTTAACACACACACACACACACACACACACGTGTAGGCAAAATGTGAAAAAGTTTAGCTTCCCAATCAGAAGCATTGAGCTGTGGAATGGACTGGAGGAGGTTGTGATTTGTGCAAGAAACATTCATGATTTTAAGGAAAAGTTGGATAAGAGCGGATATGGAGACGGGACAGCGCGAGCGTAGCTCTTTTCCTATATGTCACAACTAGGTAAATACACACACACACACGTAATTCTGGTCTGTGTAATAGCTGGGATATATATGAGTGAATGTGTTAATCAAGAAGTGGTGATTCTTCTACTTGAACATATATTTAACTACTAACTAACGGAGAACATACGCCAGGGGACACGTCACTTCACTCACCCACCGACTTCACCCTAAAAGGGTCTAGATGGTCAACCCAGGCAGGCCTCCATGCAGCTGCATTGAAGGCTTTTCATCCTGTCAGCTACCCTACTCTTACTGACAAGTCTCTTTAAATTCCATTGCAATATTGCCTGTCTTCTATCTTCTGTTAATATTTTCATTTTGACTGCTCTTCTGAACTCCTGATCCGCATTCCTCCACCACTCCAGTGGTCCCCTGGGCAATTTTCTATTCTCATTCCTCCCTTTCCTTTGCAAATCCCTTATGCAAGAGTTAACCAGCATCTTCATTTTTTCATCCCATCCACTGGTAAACTCTGGAGCAGCCTTCCTTTGTCTGTCTTTCCTTCTGCCTATGACTTGAATGCTTTCAAAAGAGGAGTATCAAGACAACTCTTCAACATAATTGACCCTCTCTTTCAGCTACTCTAGCTGTTTAGTGTAGAAGCCAAAACTTACTATGCAGATCATGTAACAGAGATTAATATACATTTTTGATCAACAGTTTCTGCTACGATTTTTCGGCAATGACCAAGAAGTGATGACGAACCGACTGCTCATTTCTCTCTGGGACCCGTACAGGGTGTGCAGGAGCTACATACTCTGTGAGAATATCCAGTTTATGATAACTGGATTTGATCCATCTCGTGCTGACGAGGTAAGGCACAGAACCAGAGTCATTTGCTGTGTCATGCGTTAAATCATGTATGTGGCAATATATAATGATTCAACAGTTTCTTACACAAACCTCTCTCTCCAAACAGACAATGGTACCAGTCATTTTGTCACACAACCCTGCTGGATCTTCAACACAAACACTCTTCCATTTTGCCCAAGGCTATACCTCAGGTCAGACATCAAAAACTATTTTTTCAAATCATGTAAATATGTAAAAGCAGTTTCATGTAAGCATCCACTGAGTGAGAGTTACTGACTTTCATTTGTCATCCTTTCAGGGAAATTCCAAAAATTTGACTATGGAACAAGAAAAAATCTCTTACATTATGGTCAGGCGGATCCTCCTGAGTACAACATATCTAAGATCAAGGTGCCTGTCACCCTCTTCTGGGCTGACAATGATTGGCTCACAGGAGAAAAGGTGAGGCTCATGTGGGAATTCGTATCATAATTATGAGTATCAAGGTTTTGTCTAGCTCAACTTTTCAGTTTGAAAAGTTTAGTTATAATTTAATGCTGAGAGTTAGTTTCAGTTGTTGTTTACAGTATGATGCTAGAGTATGAAGCATGCAACTTATCTTTGCACTGAAAGCAATGGTTTTGCAAGGTTGCTGGAGCTCAGGCCACTCTGACTGTGTCCCAGTCATAAGTTTGCCCAGCTTTATCAAGCCCTGAGTAAAGTGAGACTAAAAATTGTTCTTTCCCCACAGGACATCACTAACCTGAAGGTTAAACTACCAAATCTAGAAGCAGTCCACAAAGTTCATAACCCTGAATTCAGCCACCTGGACTTCCTTTGGGCCACTGATGTTCGGCCCCTTGTGTATGAAAAAATATTTGACATTTTGGAGGGAGTTTTACAAAAGTATTTTTAAATATGATTTGTTACATTTCAATTTTAAGGTAAATATTTTATACAGCTTTAAAATATTATTTTTTATTTAGCTCTGTGCATTTTTCCTTGAATTATTATAAGAACTTTTGGTCATGAGGTAATTACTGTGGCTGTGCTAAAGAGCCTTTCTATAACAGCTCTTTTAGTAACATTGTTCAATATTTTAAACCTTTTTATTTAAATAAGCTTTTTGTAGTATTTAGTTTCCGTAAAGAGAGTATTCCATATGTTCAAATTTCTTAGTGGATTAACAAACCACTCATTGACCAATGCAATTAGTGGTGTAACATTAGCTGTTCATTCAGAAAATTTTAGATAGTTATATCTGAGATGGATTACCTAGCATCTTAAATAATATAATTAGTCATAATGTTAGTGGTTAATAATGTTTTATCAAGGATAGGCATTTAAATAATTTCCAACACTCAGCATCAGAAAATAATTATATGAAATTACCAATCATAAAATGGTTGGTAATAAAAATACTGCTGTACTGTTGTTTCAGTTATTTTCAGTAAAAAAAAGTGCTTATTTGCATATAGAGCTTTATAACTGCATTTACTTTTAAAAAGAAATACTTGCTACTGGCACTTCCCTTTCAGCACTATTGTAAGGCTAAATGTTACTTCTAAAGGAAAGCCTGACATACTCAATAGACCTGAAAGGCAGGACACTCTTGCCTAATTATTTATTTGCCAGTAAAACACTCATTAGGCACGAGGGAAAAGACAGTAAAGGAGCCAACCACAGCTTGGAGAGTGAAGGTATTATTCTACAGGACAAGAGAAAAGTTTGAGAAATGCAGAACAAGGCCCAGATAGGTACTAGTAATACTGTAGTTGGCTAGTCGGACAGGGTTGGGACATGACATGAAATTGAAATGTTGGGGAGAATACATCAAATCCACTATCTGCTTCTAGGTAATCCTCATATGCTCCGAACAAGTGTATTTTTTTTTGCAACTGGTCAACAGAATTGGAAAAACTATAGTATATTTTTTTTAGACCTAAGGTTATTTTTTCATCTTACAGCATTTGCCTTGCTCTGATATGCCTTTCATAGACCAGTTGTATCCTGAAGCTTAAGTGTATACTCCATGCAGAGCCACACTTTATAATAATATAATGTGAAAACTAATATGAGTTAACGATGCATTTTACCAGACTTGTCACAATTTATGCATCATGATCTTTTCTTTCTCTTCATTTCACTAAAATTGCCTTAAAACTACAGAAAATCAATTGTCTTTCTATTAAATGAAAAGCGGCTTCAGTTTAAGAAATAGGCATCCATCAAAGACCACGTGGACTTTGAGTTAACCCGGTAGCAGCGGGGATCATGTTTCTTAATGGTCCCTCCAAGCGCGAAAAATGAGAAAAATCATCCCTCACACAAACCATTTCATAATATATATCAAAGCATTTGTGATCAGTTTATGTATCATCTATTTTGGGGGGTTAAAATCATGGCACAAATTTGGCCTGTTGCTGCTACACGGTAAAGCCACAATTTTGGCCCGTCCCTGCTACCGGGTTAAACAAACATGGTTAAGACCGAAGCACTACGGAAATACTGAAAATTCTTTGAACTGTATATAATGTACATACCACTTCTTTAGATGCATATGTTGTCTCCAAGTCTATTGTGAGCATTCAGGGAGATGTTTTCTTGTTTAGTTTTTGTTAGTTTTTTCTGTAAACATGATCTGAGATATAATTTAAGATACCCCTTTGTCCTGGAAACGAAACAAAAACTAGAATATTCTGCTAGTTTGTATTTTCTGCAAGTCAGGATTGGTCTATTATGTTAGCCTATGTGGTTAGAGATTAGCAAATATTATTACAGTTGTTAAATTCTTATATGCACTCTAAAGTTGTAAATAGGAAATAGTACTTAGTGCAGGAAAAGTAAAAGAGTGAGTCTAGTAATGACAGTGGTGTGAAAGTTGCATGAACACAGATGTAACCGTCCCAATCAAACAGGAGATAATTATGTCAACAATGGGTTAATGATGTTAAAGACTTCCTTTGCTCAAAGTATTTGTTTGAAACATATTCAATGGCATTTTTAATGACTCGATCTTCACCTTGGAAGCTGTGAAGATGGTTTGTTGGGTCTGCCACACACACACACACACACACACACACACAAAAAAAAAAAAAAAGCATCACAGAGCAAGAAGCAATACAAGGTGTAACACAGCTGGGAAAGAATTAAAGTGAGAGGGAGTGCTTGAGGAGTTAAGCTCTTATGCCATGCTCAGAAGTGCTTGACTAATGGACTGTTAAGAGAAATCAAGCTCTTGTGTTAGAATTATCATGTTTGAATGAGTTCTGATATTCTTGAGGAATTCAATTATGGTGCTAGACTGTTCTCGATTATGCATAAGTTAGAGTAAGACTGATGCATGTTTTTAGATATTTTGTAATATTTATTTATTTATTTTAATGGTGGTGTGAAATGTGTTGAACACGTGTTCAAGCAGGAGGAACCCTAACCTGCAATAGACACTTGCCTACAGCTGAACATTTACATCATTTTTTCACAGCACCAACAGACAGCACAAGTCATTTGTTTATCAAGTCTAATTATAACTGAGCCATCTAGAGTCAGAAAGGGAGCACGCCAACGGTCAAAATGGTGGTCTCGCCCTTCTGTTTCTAGATGGCTCATATGTTATAAAACTTCAGAAACTCATAGATGTTGAAGCACAAGCTAAATACTGTATGTTAGGTTTATGACAGTCACGAAATAGTAAAATTAAACATTTCAAGTATTTTCTTTCTTGCTGAGTATTTAGAAACAAATAATACTTGACATAAAAAACTCAGCCAAGAATATTTTACATCAAATATCACCGTGGAAGAATTAGTCTGCACTGTCATCATCAGCATTATCAATAAATCATCAAATCATTAGTTCCTGCACCAGGAGAGGCAGAAGGTCGATACCGAGAAACTAGTAAATATCAGTCAATCAATCATCATTTCGTTTAACATCCGTTTTCACTCTTCCTGAGCAGTTGGACGCTTTATGGCTCTCCTCCATTCTACTCTATCTTCTGCCTGATGCTCATCCAATCCCATCAATGCCAAGTCTTCCTGTATACACCTTCTCCACATTTTCCTAAGTCTACCAACTGGTCTCCCTTCTACCTCCAATCTCTCCAAAACTCCCAGCACTGTAACCTCCCCTGCTCTCTTCACATGTCCAAACCATCATAATCTTTCCCTTCTGAGCACTGTTTCCAGGTCCTCTACTCCACATCTGTAAGCTACATCTGCACTGTCTTGCCACCTGATCCCTGCCATATACCTCAGCATATTGCAATCGCTTGCTCTCAATACCTCCATCAATTTTCTATTTAGAGCCCATGTTTCTGCTCCATACAACATCACTGATCTAATACATGCTTGGTACACCCCTGCTCTGCTCTTTAGAGGGATGGTACAATTCACAAGTAGACTAGCCACTTCCCTCCACTTTAACCACGATGCCACCACTCTCGTTCTCACTGTCCTCTCCATTGCCACCTCACAGTCCAGAACATCTCCCAAATAACAGAAATGTTCTACCTCATTCAGCTTTCCTCCATTCACCTCTAGTTCATCCCTCTCAGTTTCTTGTCCTTGCTCTCTCCTTACACAAGCTGGGCATGTAAAATTCTGCACTCCTCTTACATTTCTGAGGCATGAGCATCTAAGGTGGCACCTCTGCCTGCAACATGTGCACAAGACTGAATTTACACCTACTCCCTTCCCACAGCATCCACATGGATATTTTCCAATCCATCAATGAGGGCATACGCCAGGAGGTGTGTTACCTCACCCACACTACAATGTCAAAGCCAGGGGATTACCCAGGCAAGTCTCCATGTATTGCCCCTTCCCATCCAAAGTACCTCAAGGCAGGATCTATCAACAAGTGACTTGAAGATTTGCATCTTTGTCCTTCTGCACACGTATCGATAACGCCATATACTCGCGTTGAGCGAGTTCATAACACTGTGGGAAAAGTCAATCCACTCCGTAACCACGGCACGTAGAGACTTCTGGATGGCGTCATTAGAAAGAGGAAGACTTGATGGTTAGTACAAAATCTATCTTATTCACTCGTGCAATGTAGGTTAAGCGTAGAGAGTATGTGAATACAGGCAATTTTCGGGGTTTAGCACGGGAAGGCCGGTCCCAGCGGTACCGAAAATCCAGCCATCCCTGGTCCTTTAGGGGTTAAGGACGAGTCAAAATACCTTTGTGAGGATCCTTTGGTGCCTCGCCTCCATCGTTACAATCAGTATTGTACCCAACAATATTTGGAAAATCTATTGATCACCAACAGAACATATGGACTTTTCTGGGCAAAAATAATTTGTTTTAGTATAATTTGATAAAATTCCTCCAAGCTTTCAAAGAATAAGAGCTGCACACAGCCTTCAGATTTTTTTATCATGTAGATATTGAACTAAACGTTATTATAAATGTTTCAGGAACTGTGTGCTATATTTTTTAGTATATCCCTAATACATGGGGGTTATAAATATATGTAAGTAAATTATGCAAATGCATTTTTTTTTTTTTGGCAAAATTTATTGTGTGACATTCTTAGTTAATGTAAGAAATGCCAAGTACACAAACTACACACTTTGTATACAAGTTAGTCTATCCATCTCTTGTGTTACCTATTTTATTTTCCTGATAATCTGATTCCAAGAGTAGAAAACCAATTCTGACACTCAACTTGTGCTGATCCGTTGACGACTGTTGCTCTGAGAACACTCGCTTCTGGGTCATTTCTGCTGATGGTGAACACTTGGTTGGTGCTCTGTGACAAGCTTCCAGAAGCCTTCACCTCTTCACTCAACTTCAGCAAGGGAGCAGTCACCTCTAAGTCATGTCTGAAGTTAAATGACACCCCTTAAAATAGAGGAATGAAAAATAAAGACCACTCCACTTTTAACTTGTGCTTTGAATCCCCAAATAAGAAAAATTAAATATATAATAGTATTAATAATTATCAATTTTATTTCTCCATTGAGCCAATTCTTCTGAAGAATTCATTAGCGCTTGAAAAAATACCTAATACATCGTACTACAATTCACATACATCAAACAATGATGAAGCCAGAGTGACAGACTAACTTCTGTAATCATCCCTCATAACACCCCCCTCAAGATCACATCATCTCTCAAAAAGAAAGGTCTTAAGCTGCCTTTTGAAGCCTTTAAACTATGAACTGCCCCATAGACCATGGCATGGAGAGCACCTGGCACACTGAGCCGCAGAGAGGAGGACCATCATGATGCAGAGTTACACCAGGGTGTGCCGGTGGTCGATTTAACAGTCCACAAAGACACCCACTTGCCAAATTTGAGAACTAAACGTCATACAAAACAACTCTTATTGGGAGTCAGTGCAGCTCAGTGTGGTGAGAAGTAATAAGAGTTCTTAGTAGAATGTTAAAAACAAGTCTTGCTGCCCTATTTAGTACACACTGGACTTTCTTCAGTAGTATATAATTTGGAAGACCCAGCAATTAAGCTTTACAATAACCATTATGAGAGAAAAAACAATACTGGTAGACAAAGTCCATTTATAAACCACTTCAAGCAATGTTTTCTATGTACAGATAACAAAGTTTGAAAACCTGATTAATGTGTTCTTTTTAATCCAGTCTAGTGTTCAAGTATGCACCCAGATTTCCAAGAGAGTTTAATGGTTGCAGCTGTGATTCTCCCACATTGATGAAGAGAGAATTTTCTGCATCATCACCCTTCTATTTCCTGGAATGGCTTCAGTTTTATCATTTATGTTTAGCTTTCTTTTGTGTCATGCAGATCTTTGTCCACAACAATGACTTAAATTTCCTTTTAATATCAGCAACAGTATATTTAAAAAAAGATTTCAAGTGAAAATCTTTAACACCGTAAGTATCTAATTTCAGGAAGATGTTTTGGGGTCCAAAACAATTAATCTACTGTAAGCCTATCAAGATTTACTTCTCTTCCTTCTTTGAAAGTAGGCCAGGAGAGCAAGTAAGAGACTGAATAATCCACAGTAATGCTGGCGTACCAATTCATACACTCTGCAATGATCATTAATGACAATATAATTTCCCCACTAATACTATGGCTGCTAAAACCACAGCAGTCTTCAGAGATGGGGGCTGGAGCCTGACACAAGGGACATTCTCTTGGAAACCTTAGCCCCTTGCCTTGAACTGCAACCATTAACTCAACTAATTGAGCATGGTGTAAAGTCTCTTACTTTCTTCTCTACAATCACCTAGTCTCTTCTAATACAGCATCTAGTTTTAAATTTAAAAATGAATGATATATGGTCTTGCTGCTTGATGCTAAGATATTATTAATTCAACCAAATGACTACAATTACTACTTGCCTTGGGTTATCCAAAACTGAGAGTTTCATGTCACCCTTCTTCAGATGAAGGGTTGAGTTTCCTGTGACATCTGTAACTTGCACTTCCATCTTGCCTGATCCCACAAACCCTGCAATCTGGCCATGAAACCCATCTAAAGAATAGAACAGAGAAAACACAAACTATGTAAATATGCAATGACGCATTTCTATATGTAAACATTTACAGCTCCAATAACACTAAAAATTACTAAATTAAAACAGTTTTCTAAGCTTTAGGGAAATGAATATTGAACACTATATACTTAACTTCTCCCTTGATATCCTAGATTTGAATCAAAGACTCAGAAGCTACAAACTTCTTAGGACACCTCATAATTCACCCCCAAAACTGCCTTTTTACTAGACAGTAAAAACATAATATACTAAAATCCCTTTCTCTAAAGAGTGATGATATATTTACCAGTAATAATAATAATAATAATAATAATAATAATAATAATAATAATAATAATAATAATAATAATAATAATAATAATAATAATAATAATAATAATAATAATAACAATAAAAAAAAGAAAGATGGGAGCAGATTATGGCACACATACATGCATGCCTGTGCACGCACACATAGTGCATGCTTTGACATAGTGCAAGAAAGGGAAGGTTGGGCTGATGGAATTTATTAGACCTACAGAAAGCATTCGATAAGGTGCCACATAAGAGACTGCTGTGGAAGACAAAGTGCATTGCATTACTGGGAGAAGGACTCTTAAAGTGGATGAAGAACTTTTTGGAAAATAGGGAAACGAAGACAGTGATCAGGGGTGTGACGTCTTCATGGGGGAAAGTGATAAGTGGAGTCCCACAGGGGTCGATGCTGCCTCCTGTCATGTTTGCAGTGTACATCAACGACATGGTGGAGGGGGTGAACAGCTATACCGTTTATTTGCTGATGACGCTAAGTTGCTGAGGAGGATTGGAAGTGAAGAGGACTGTCAAGTACTGCAACAAGACCTGGATAAGATATGGGAATGAAGTCGTAGATGGGAAATGGAATTGAAGATCAGAAAGTGCAATGTGATGGAATTTGGAAAAAGAAAAAGAGAGAATTTTAGGTAATTATACATTGGGAAATAAAAGCATTAAGAAAACATCAATGGAAAAGGACCTGGGAGTAAATGTATCGGATAATTTGTCGACAGAGAAACACATAAATAGTATTGTAGGTGAGACATACGACCTGGTGAGAAATATGAAAGTTGCTTTTCAATATCTGAATGAGGAAATAATAAAAAATGATTGTAACCATGATACGCCCAAGGTTGAAATATTCAGCAACAGTATGGTCACTGAGTACAAAGTCAAATATAAGGAAAGTAGAAAGGATTCAGAGGGCAGCAACAAAACTGGTTCCAGGACTAAGAGATTTAACATGCAAAGAGGGATTGAAGCAGCTGAACCTACCGACACTGGAACAGAGGAGGGAGAGGACTGCAGTATATAGGGTGTTGAGTAGGGTGGAAAAAGTGGACAAAGAAGGT
Organism: Eriocheir sinensis; assembly: GCF_024679095.1. NCBI lineage: Eukaryota > Metazoa > Arthropoda > Malacostraca > Decapoda > Varunidae > Eriocheir > Eriocheir sinensis. Next base: position 8,859,554 of record NC_066576.1, read on the forward strand.
CTAATAATATGGGTTACAAGAGAATCAAGAGGTCTTGGAAGGAAGATGAAAAAGGAAACCTGTAGAAGAGGCATAGTAATATAAAGAAGAACACCTTTCAACAAAGTGTGGTGGAGGCCTGGAATGGCCTGGAAAAAGATGTGGTCCATGCAAAGACAATTCATGATTTTAAGGCCAAGTTGGATTATAGTACAGTCAAGGACCAAATTTTAGGCGCGATAGGGTCGCAGCATTAAAAACATTAATTCCCTCACTGAACGTGCATAATAAACAAAACCAGGTACTTGGGCATCTTTTCCTCTTGATACACTTGGAGGCACCTTGGGACAGACTCTGCAAGATGTTGCAGCCACTGAGTGTTGATATTATTCTAAATATTTTTGATGGCAGCCTCAAGTTTGGGGAGTGATGACGTGTCTCGCTCACGTAACCTATGTTTCATGAGCACCCAAAGGTTCTCAACTGAGTTTAAAGTTGGTGAATTCCCCGGCCAATCCTTTATATAATCCACTTGCACAAAATCAAACCACTCCTTAATAACTTTAGCGGTGTGGCACGGTCCACCGTCCTGCATAAAAACTTCTGTTTTGCAACGCTCAAAACAGTCTTCTAAATTATCGCTCAGTAGCTCCAAATGTCTGTCTGCATTCATCATAACATTTCTTGGTAGTATCACTAATGACCCCACATCATGATATCCAAAAGCACCCCAGACCATTGAAGAATCAGGATGCTCAACAGTCCCCTGTGTGAACTTTGGGTCGTAAGGATCACTGCCAGGCTGACGATAAACTTTGCCATCACAGTTCCCAGTGACAGTGAATATCGCTTCATCAATCCACAACACTTTTTGACACTTCTCCACATCCCACTGCAGATATTTATGGCAAAAAGCAACCCTATTCTTCCTCTGCATAAGGGTGACAATCGTTTTTTTGTGAGCAGTGTGGTGTGAGAAACTCATGTCGTTGTGCAAGCGGTAGCATACTATTTTCACAGACACATCACCAAGTAAAACAGGGTTCTTGTCCTTTAACTGTGGTGCTGTTATACGTGGATTAGCACTCACAAGTGTTGTATATTATGGGAAAGAGTAATCTAAAAGAAATACGTTGACCACCTGGTAAACGAAAAGGTAACAAGTGACAGCTACTTTGGTTTTCAACAAGGAAGATCATGTGTTACAAGCTGATTTGTTTTTACTTGAGAGTAATTAACATAGACAAAAAGAGAGATGGATGGGTGTATTGGGTATATCAGGATCTAAATAAAGCATTCGACAGAGTACCACATATTAGATTATTATGGAAACTGGAACCTAGAGGAGGAGTGGGGGAAGTATAAAAACTGGATGAGGGATTACTTGATAAACTGAGAAATAAGAATGGTGGTGAGGGACGAAAAGTCAGAGTGAAGAATAGCGACAAGTGGAGTGCTACAGGGCTCAGTGATGGCACCAATAATGTTCTTAACATACATTAATGATATGCCAGAGGAAGTGTCATGCTATATGAGTATGTTTGCAAATGATGCCAAACTCTTGAGGATAAAGGAAAAAGAAAAAAAAATTTAAAGTCATGCTTTAAATACACACAATTTTTTTTCTATTAGCCCTCTCTTAGATATAAGGTGGATGATGATATTATGAATTTGTCAATCTTCCTTTGTAATACAGACTTTTAGAGGATAGAGTGAGGATGATAAAGTACTAATATTATATTCATACTTACTGATAACAACCTGACCCTCTTTAACTAATAAATCTGTACAACCATGAAGATTATTAATCTTGACTGTTCCTCTGTCAGCCTTGATCTGGCCTTGGTTCATATAAGAAGACTCAACTTCAGTGGTCAACTCCTCTGCTTCTATGTCAAGAGCCAGTCCTTGCAACCTTTTGGCTTTCAAATGCTGCAAACAATAAAAGTTTTACAAAAAGAAAATCATCAGTCAGTACAATACAACTAAAAAATTAATATCATGCTACAACTTTCACTACCCAATATCACTTTCAAAACTGTATAACAAGCAGAGCAAAGGTGAAACATTTCTTTTGCCACTTGACTGGTGAGAATCTGATAAGTTTCCCTTTCTATCCTTACAAACTGGACCAGTGTAGCATTACTGCTGCAGGTTGGGCTTTAAAAATCTGAATTCTTACAAACCACACTCTTGTAATCTGCTTTTGTTTCCTGGAGGTGATCCGGCCACTTTCCAATAAAATCCTATAACAATCGGCCAATGTGGCGAGTAATAAACATTCTCTGGTATATGCCATTTCATTAGCTTGGCAATTAATGAAAAAAACTATTTGGAATCAAGTAAATATGTGTAAAACAATTTATACCTCTTTTTTTTTGTGCAAATGGCAATGTCACAAATAATAGGGAAGTTTCAAAGTTGTGGAAAATTCTACACTGAATTGCACAGCATCAGGGTGGCAGCAAGGAGAGTGGGGCACTGAACTTTGAAGTTCCCAATGATGCAGTAAAAAAGCTTTGAAATGAATGAGTTGGGGTAAAGCAAGTGTAGACAACTTAACTATAGACCTAATAAAAAAATGCTCAATACCTACAAAATGCATACAAAATTCTTGCAGAGTCAGATTTTCTAGGGCCTGGAAAATGACCATATTATTTCACAAAGAAGGTGGCATATGAGAGTTAAACAACTACCGACCAATTACTTTACTTCATGTAACCTACACACTCTTACCAAAGATAATCATAAACAAAATAAGTGCAACATCACGCTCAAATCAGCCAAGTGAACAAGCTAGATTTCATATCAGGTACTCAATTACTGACAATATCCACATAATGAATCCAATTCTCGAAAAATCAGCCAAATACAATAAACTCTAATGCATGGCATTTGTATATAATGAGAAGGGATTTGACTCAGTTAAAACTTCAGCAGTCATACAAGTTATCATACTGAGTGTATAGGAAGATACCTGCCTGCCTTCCACTGCTTTCTCCCTATCTCTTAATCCATGCTCCCATACCTATGCAGAACCATCCCTAAGTATATATATTCAGTCACTTCCTCCATATTCTCTCCCCCAACCAAATTTACACTATTACACTTTCTGACCTATATCTGAATAGGTTTGTTAACTGTGTACAGTTGGTGTATCCCGTCAGTCCTACCATATGTTTCAGAAACTTGGTGCCTCACAAAAGATAGAAAGAAAAAGCTAGTAGGTGCACAAATAGGAATGGGCAGGAAAATTTTGGGTATAACATGGAGACAGAAAGCAAGCATCATGGACTGGGGAACAGACTCCTGGTACCACTTCATCAACTAATCCCAACGGGAAGATTAAAAGTTTGGCAAGCTAGGCACTGACTGCCTCAGGACCACAAATTCATAGCTAAGAGTGCGATACACTACACCATGGAGGTGCCTTAAAAAGTGTATATGATAAAACATGTAAATTCATCAAGAAATAGTTTTAATGACTTACTTTATAAGTTCTAAGTTTCTCAACTGATCATGATTGATCTAAAGCAAATGCTGTGCCATGGAATTTATGAATTGTTGAGTGCAAGTAAATTTTATACTTACCGTTTTTTTAGCATTTATGAATATGTTTCCCTGCATGGAACCATCTGCAGTAATGTGTCCTTGTTTGGTTTTGATGTGAATGTTGTGACTTTTGAGGCCCCGAGTGTTCACTTCTCCATTCTCAGTGGACACATTAACTTCATCAGACTCCATGCTTGAGATCTTCAGGCGACCCTCATCCATTAGAGTCACATCAAGGTCTGTTGAGATCAAGACTGTCAGTCATGAAAGTGACTAAACATACCTAACATATTTAATTATTCAATAATGAAGATACTTAACAGAATACAAACATCTGTTTCTGATTTTTTTTAAAGTATCTTTTGAAAAAAAATTCAAGAAAGTATAATTATAAAAACACATCCCTATCATATGGCCCTGGTGCACAAGGCCTTCTACCCACCTAATACAACTTGTTCAACAACCCAAAAATTCACGTTTCTCTTCCTACATTACTTTGCTCCGCAAGAGTCTGCCTTCTCCTGTGGTTTTCATTTTTATAATTCAAACACGGGCAGAAATATAAAGATTGTGATTAGCAGGAGTGTGAAAGCTCTGATACCTTTTGTGAGCTGCCTCTCTATCTTTGAAAGCACGAGAACAAGAGTGATTGAACCAAGGCTTTTTAGCATGAGGTATAGAAAAAGTACGTGGAATGTGTGCCTCCATTCCAGAGACAATCACCTCAGTGATGCGCCGGGCACACACAAAGGGGTCTCTCTCCAGGAAGCAGTAATCATTCCATGGGAAATTGGAAAAGTACATCCTCAGGCTGTCCCACCAAGCTGAAGCAAGATGACAGAAGCACAGCCTCTTAGGTGGGTCCAGAGGCTGTACAGGAATGATAGGACAGTATACAGAAATAAGATTGTGATCAGAGGAGCCCAACGAAGAACAGTTTGACAAAGTAAGCCGAAGGGTTAGAGGTTAGAAAAAGGTCTAGGATGTTGGGCGTGTCTCCAAGGCGGTCAAGGAGACGTGTAGGGTGCTGAAATAACTACTTTAGATCTGTGAAGACAGCAAAGCCGTAGGATTGTTCACCAGGGTGGTCAGTGAAAGAGGATGAAAACCAGAGCTGGCAGTGAACATTGAAATCTCCGAAGATGGAGATTTCAGCAAAAGGAGAGTGACTCAAGATGTGCTCCACTATAATATCCACTCCACCCAAATATAGTTTGGACATCTGATGAGAATAAATGAGGACGAATATGAAAAGAGAGTGTATGGTGGCAGGATTAAAGTAGAGTGTCAAGGAAAGATCAGCAGTAAAATGGATCAATAAAGTGGACGAGTATTGGAGAGAAAATTGGCAGGCAAGGGACTGTTTGTGCTGAGGAGTGCCAGAACAGGGAGACTTGATGACTCTTCTACCATATTACTCCCTTAACAGGAGCTAATTCATAAATTGTGGGCGAGGTATTGATTGAATGATTGCTGCGAAATTAGTAAAAAGTTCAGCATAGAATTGGTGGGCATCAAATAAACCAATGGTCTGACATTCTGTTGGTTGTAAGGCTCACTATCTATGTTCTACAATTATAATGCTCTGTCCTCTGACAGGAAGTTTCCTTAAGAGGACAGAGCAACAAAATTTGCAAAAAGTTGAAGAATTTGGGCATGTGTGATTTCTTTTATAGTAGAATTTTAGCGTAAAATATATATATATATATATATATATATATATATATATATATATATATATATATATATATATATATATATATATATATATATATATATATATATATATATATATATATATATATATATATATATATATATATATATATATATATATATATATATATATATATATATATATATATATACACACACACACACACACACACACACACACACACATTGCAAGTTACAAGTTTCATCTTTATGGATCAGAAATCATAAAAAAAAAATCCTCCACTTTTTAGGCCTCCCTTTTTTTTGTCATATAGCAGACTTACCATATTTAATAGGGACCGTCACCTCACAATAGATATCTGACGACTTTGGTGCTGCACAAACTGTCAGGGTGTCCCTCTGCTCCCCTGTCAGCTCCACTGTGATGCCGTCGCATGACTCAGAGGGTGGGCCATACACTGTAACAAAGGCTCGGTCTGCATCTGGGTACTCCTGCAATGGAATATTTATTAAGTCACTTGTTTTTTCATTTAATTTAGAAATGAATTACAATAAAGTCACCAGCTATTGTCCAATGTTCCCCAACCATAAAAACCTAGCTGATTCTGGCATAAATCTTGTTTTTGTTACTGTTCACCAAATTTGGGTCACTAAATCAGTTGTGGATGAGAGAGAAAGCCTGTCACTCACTTTTATCATGTGTAGTACTCTCTCTTGTATACATGAGGTGATCAAATGGTCAGCATGATTTAGTATGTGGGGGATCAAAAGTTCAAGTCCACTCGACAGATGACAATATATTACCTACTACATGGGATCACTCAAGACCTGAAAAATTACTTTGATTAACCCGGTAGCAGCGACGGGCCAAATTTGTGACTTTACCGTGCAGCAGCGACGGGCCAAATTTGTGACTTTACCGTGTAGCAGCGACGGGCCAAATTTGTGCCATGATATACACCCCCCAAAATAGATGATACATAATCTGATCACAAATGCTTTGATATATATTATGAAATGGTTTGTGTGAGGGGTGATTTTTTCTCATTTTTCTCGCTTGGAGGGACCATTCAGAAACATGATCCCCACTGCTACCGGGTTAAGAAAGCTCCAAAAGGAAGGCATGGGGACATTCCTCATCAGCTGTTTTCTGACACAAATCACTGAACAGTTTGTGGGATAAAGAATATTGGACTAATATGGAAATAAACATAGCCATATTACATGAGGTTAGTACTGATATTACGGTATGCGTTGTAATTTATTTCTTTGAATAGTGTAATAACTTCTTCATAACTTCCAGAAAGATATTTATGTAGTACGTATTAAGTTTAGGAGCACAGTCTAACATCTTATTTTGACACCCGGAGAAGGAGGGGGAGTTAGATTAGGGTAGATATAACTAGGTTAGATTTAATTTTGTTAGATTCGTTACATTTATAATAAACGATAATGTTGCAGCGTACGTATATAGGTATAGTTTGTAAAGTATATTTAGTTACGGTAATTGTGGAAGCTGCTGTTCAAATGTCTGTGTGGACTCTATATTTTTCCCACCTTTGCTCGACTTCCCACTCATCACAGCTTCACGCCTATAGTAAGCTGGAGTCACCCACTAACACTGGCAACAGCTCCAAAAGGCAGCATGCACTTTTATACTTTAATATAATTATAAGGAGGAGTAGCTGTGTTTAATTACCCACCATAATAAGATATGTGATATGCTGCACTGTTGCCATCAATAGCAATGGAGGAGGCAACACAACCTCCATATCTCCCAATACTTTTACAAAAATAGCCTGCTGCATGCTACTCCTATAAAAACAGATCTTCCAAATAGAAATATGAAGAAATTTAGGAAAGCACAGAGGAATTTATGTATATGTGCACTGTGCTTGTACTTATTTGTCCTTTGGAAGCATTTCAAATAATAAAAGCCCCAAAACTTTCAAGACTGCATTGTCCTTAACTCTTTCAGTACAGTGACGCCAACATCAGCGTCACTGTCGGCGTCACCGTATGGAAAGGGTTAATCCTCTTCTAAACCTCTTAATCCTCTTTTAAACCTCTTAAGAGGAAATGGAAGAGGATCAAGAGGTTTAGAAGAGGATTAATCCTCTTCCATTAATTTCCTCTTAACCCTTTCCATACTGTGACGCCGACATCACCATATTGAAAGGGTCAACATTTAAATGGAAAATGCAGGGAGAATAAAACATGGAAAGCTTTTTGTTTCTTACCTGTACATTTGTTGGCTTAATAAGGAAATCAATAGTTCCTGTGGCATGAAGAACGCCAAAGCCAGGATTGACGTCCAGCTCCTTCTCTTTTAGTTTGACGTGAGACTCAGTGTTATGAGTGAATATGGAGCGTTGGCCAATATTTGACTTCCGCCAACCATAACGGCTTGCAAGGCCTATACATGTCCTCATGGGAACGATGCTGCTTTGCCGACCATGGAACCTCACAAGATGTTGACAGAGGCGAGAGAAAGCCATGGCTGGAAATATCAGTGACATTATGAAGATTTTGCTTGTTGCTGTTTAAATTTCTACTTTTATTATAGTAGAATCAGAGGGTGAAGTTCCGATGGTGTAATTTGTTGGCCCTTTAATACCAGTCTAATACTCACTGAGGTGCTTTACATTACACTCCCAGTCTGAACCAACCCCATCAGTCGTTCTCTTTACAATGGAGGACTAATCAAATGAGGAGTTTCTTTATGATATTGTACGATGGGGAAATGGTTGTCACATCAGTCGTGTTGGGTCTTCACTGACATTCTTCTGCTTGAGTATTGTATAAATAAGATGTTAGGCCTATTAATGGTAATTCTGTGTGCTGTATTCTTCTCTTCCAGGCCTTTCTTTTTCAATAGACCTGTTTATGTTGCTAGCTGAAGACTGATGGAGAGGCGGCATAGACCTCATAAGACAGTGTTAGGCCTTTAAATGGTAATTCTGTTTGCTGTGTTATCTTGTCAAGCAGGACTTTCCTTTTCAACAGACCCGTTTATTATGCTGGGCTGGACTGATGGATAGGCGGCCTGGCACAGTTTTGAACCTTTAAAATGTTGTTAGGCCTATTAATGGTAATCCTGTTTGCTGTATTCTTCTCTTCCAGGTCTTTCTTTTTCAATAGACCTGTTTATCTTGCTAGCTGAAGACTGATGGATGAGTGGCCCGGCACAGTTTTGAACCTTTAAAACGTTGTTAGGCCTATTAATGGTAATCCTGATTGCTATAGTCTTTTCTAGCAGGCCTTTCCTTTTCAACAGACCCGTTTATTAAGCTGGGCTGGACTGATGGATACGCGGCCTGGCACAGCTTTGAACCTCGTAAAATGTTGTTAGGCCTATTAATGGCAGGCCTTTCCTTTCCAACAGACCCTTTTATCGTGCTGGGCTGGACTGATGGATACGCGGCCTGGCACAGCTTTGAACCTCGTAAAATGTTGTTAGGCCTCTTAATAGCAGGCCTTTCCTCTCCAACAGACCCGTTTATCCTGCCTGGCAAAAGACTGGTGGAGGGGCGGCCTGGCACTCCTTGGGACACCTCAATGTCATCCTTTTGGCAGCGTAACACCGGACATCCACCTTGGCATATGTAACCACAGCGTTTGAATGTTGACGTATGTTTATTTCTGCGTCGGTGTGGCGGCGGCGCGTCTTTGCACACACTCAACTAATTCCTTTATCGACGTGGGGCCCGGTAGGGTGTTAAATAATATGAGACCTTCCCGGCTGAGACCTCCACCGATCACAGACGCAGACGACGCGGCGCGGGTTTGTTTACATCACAGCGGTGACTTAATTTCGTAACAGTTGCCAGATTGTCGTACTCAGCCTCCTATGTTTCCCGATTTCCGACCCAGAAACTGCCTCCTCGACCCCAATAACTAACTTCTTATATAGTTATCGTTAAAATGGTTAATTATTGGTGTTTTTTGGCAATAGCTATGGCTCAGAAACCAGACCTTCATCAGCCCATTACCTGACATTTAATGAGGTGCAGAGCTTCAAGATTCTCCATTAGTTTCTCTTTGCATTTTTTCCCCTTTCCAATCTCCCTTTCTCTCTTACTGGCTCCCATTCCCTTTCCATCCCCGACATTCCCTTACAAATACCACAAGATAAACACCCCACTATCTATCACAGAGGCAGAGAAAGGCATGGGAGTGTTACGTTACCAGGCTACCAGTGAAGGCCAAATACGTGCCAACCACAGTGGACAGGTTGATGTGGTGCAGTGCTGAGGTAGATTCTTCTCACTCAACCGTTGCTTTTGTTAGGTAACCAAATACTTCCTGATACTATTTAAACATACATAATTAAGGCAACAATTATGAGACAGAGAGAAATGATGAACTGTGAGGTAAAGAGAGAATACACAGAGATAAGAGACAGAACTAGACATAATTAAGGAAAGAATTATGAGATACAGAGAAATGATGAACTGTGAGGTAGAGAGAGAATACACAGAGATAAGAGAGAGACAGAACTAGACATAATTAAGGCAAGAATTATGAGATACAGAGAAATGATGAACTGGAGGTAAAGACAGAACACACAAAGAGAGACAGAACTTGACATAATTAAGGCAAGAATTATGAGACAGAGAGAAATGATGAACTGTGAGGTAAAGACAGAACACACAGAGAGACAGAACTAGACATAACACACAGAGAGAGACAGAACTAGACATAAGGCAAGAATTATGAGATACAGAGAAATGATGAACTGTGAGGTAAAGACAAAACACACAGAGATAAGAGAGACAGAACTAGACATAATTAAGGCAAGAATTATGAGATAGAGAGAAATGATGAACTGTGAGGTAAAGACAGAACACACAGAGATAAGAGAGACAGAACTACACATAATTAAGGCAAGAATTATGAGATAGAGAGAAATGATGAACTGTGAGGTAAAGACAGAACACACAGAGATAAGAGAGACAGAACTACACATAAGGCAAGAATTATGAGATAGAGAGAAATGATGAACTGTGAGGTAAAGACAGAACACACAAAGAGAGACAGAACTAGACATAAGGCAAGAGTTATGAGATACAGAGAAATGATGAACTGTGAGGTAAAGACAGAACACACAGAGATAAGAGACAGAACTAGACATAATTAAGGCAATAATTATGAGATACAGAGAAATGATGAACTGGAGGTAAAGACAGAACACACAGAGATAAGAGAGAGACAGAACTAGACATAATTAAGGCAAGAATTATGAGATACAGAGAAATGATGAACTGTGAGGTAAAGAGAGAACACACAGAGATAAGAGAGACAGAACTAGACATAATTAAGGCAAGAATTATGAGATAGAGAGAAATGATGAACTGTGAGGTAAAGACAGAACACACAGAGATGAGAGAGACAGAACTACACATAAGGCAAGAGTTATGAGATAGAGAGAAATGATGATCTGTGAGGTAAAGACAGAACACACAGAGATAAGAGACAGAACTACACATAAGGCAAGAATTATGAGATAGAGAGAAATGATGAACTGTGAGGTAAAGACAGAACACACAGAGAGAGACAGAACTAGACATAAGGCAAGAATTATGAGATAGAGAGAAATGATGAACTGTGAGGTAAAGACAGAACACACAGAGATAAGAGAGACAGAACTACACATAAGGCAAGAATTATGAGATAGAGAGAAATGATGAACTGTGAGGTAAAGACAGAACACACAGAGATAAGAGAGAGACAAAACTATACATAATTAAGGCAAGAATTATGAGATAGAGAGAAATGATGAACTGTGAGGTAAAGACAGAACACACAGAGATAAGAGAGAGACAGAACTACACATAAGGCAAGAGTTATGAGATAGAGAGAAATGATGATCTGTGAGGTAAAGACAGAACACACAGAGATAAGAGAGACAGAACTAGACATAATTAAGGCAAGAATTATGAGATACAGAGAAATGATGAACTGTGAGGTAAAGACAGAACACACAAAGAGAGACAGAACTTGACATAATTAAGGCAAGAGTTATGAGATAGAGAGAAATGATGAACTGTGAGGTAAAGACAGAACACACAAAGAGAGACAGAACTACACATAAGGCAAGAATTATGAGATAGAGAGAAATGATGATCTGTGAGGTAGAGACAGAACACACAGAGACAAGAGAGACAGAACTAGACATAATTAAGGCAAGAATTATGAGATAGAGAGAAATGATGAACTGTGAGGTAAAGACAGAACACACAAAGAGAGACAGAACTACACATAATTAAGGCAAGAATTATGAGATAGAGAGAAATGATGATCTGTGAGGTAGAGACAGAACACACAGAGACAAGAGAGACAGAACTAGACATAATTAAGGCAAGAATTATGAGATAGAGAGAAATGATGAACTGTGAGGTAAAGACAGAATACACAGAGATAAGAGAGACAGAACTAGACATAAGGCAAGAATTATGAGATAGAGAGAAATGATGAACTGTGAGGTAAAGACAGAACACACAAAGAGAGACAGAACTAGACATAATTAAGGCAAGAATTATGAGATAGAGAGAAATGATGAACTGTGAGGTAAAGACAGAACACACAGAGATAAGAGAGACAGAACTACACATAAGGCAAGAGTTATGAGATAGAGAGAAATGATGAACTGTGAGGTAAAGACAGAACACACAGAGAGAGACAGAACTAGGGATAATTAAGGCAAGAATTATGAGATACAGAGAAATGATGATCTGTGAGGTAAAGACAGAACACACAGAGATAAGAGAGACAGAACTACACAAAAGGCAAGAGTTATGAGATACAGAGAAATGATGAACTGTGAGGTAAAGACAGAACACACAGAGACAAGAGAGACAGAACTACACATAAGGCAAGAATTATGAGATAGAGAGAAATGATGAACTGTGAGGTAAAGACAGAACACACAGAGATAAAAGAGACAGAAGTATTATAAAGAGGAGTGGGAGAGAGAATTTATATTAGAGTTGGCTGACGATTAAAAGTGTATCTTGGTATGTACGGAAAATTGTGTATAGGTGTGCGAGAGCCACTATGAGGAACAGCTGGCTGGGATGATTTAGAGAGATCGATCGAGGATTAATTAAAAAGATGAGAGGGCAATCAAGATATATATATATATGAGGAAGAATGAATTAACTGAGGCAAAGACAGAACACACAGAGATTAGAGAGACAGAACTAGACAAGGCTATCTCGACCGGTAGGCGCTGTATTGATATTTTGAGACCAGAAATGGCTTTGCCGTGACGTACTCTCCCAGGAGAGTCCCCATTTGCAAGGAAATAGCCCCAGTAACGAAGATAAGTTTCCAGATTTTGCTCGCATGTGGGTAGTTTTAAGCCACTCGGCGGCGGCTGAAAAATCCCAGCTTGGTGGCACCGGGCAGGGATTGAACTCACATTGTCCCGAATGTGGCGCCATCATGCTATCCACTCAGCCACCGCCTCCCCCACTGCTCCGTCCATGGTAGCGTTGCCCACACGGGTCATCTCACCGCGGGTAGAACAAGGCTTCTTCACCATGGACGGGCTTGTCAACCTGGTGGAGAGAGAGGTAGGTTAGGGTAGCTTAGGGTAGGGTAAGGTAGGTTAGGTAAGGAGGAGAGGCTAGATTTGGCAGGGAGGGAGAGATATGGCAGGGACACAGGCAGGGAGAGAGTGATTTGGCAGGGACAGAGGCAGGGAGAGGGAAATATTTGGCAGAGACATGTAAAGAGAGCAGGGGAGGACACAGTGCTGGGAGTTTTAGTAGAGGACCTGGAAACAGTGCTCAGAAGGGAAAGACTCCGATGGTTTAGACATGTAAAGAGAGCAGGGGAGGACATGGTGCTGGGAGTTTTAGTAGAGGACCTGGAAACAGTGCTCAGAAGGGAAAGACTCCGATGGTTTGGACATGTAAAGAGAGCAGGGGAGGACATGGTGCTGGGAGTTTTAGTAGAGGACCTGGAAACAGTGCTCAGAAGGGAAAGACTCCGATGGTTTGGACATGTAAAGAGAGCAGGGGAGGACACAGTGCTGGGAGTTTTAGTAGAGGACCTGGAAACAGTGCTCAGAAGGGAAAGACTCCAATGGTTTGGACATGTAAAGAGAGCAGGGGAGGACACAGTGCTGGGAGTTTTAGTAGAGGACCTGGAAACAGTGCTCAGAAGGGAAAGACTCCGATGGTTTGGACATGTAAAGAGAGCAGGGGAGGACACAGTGCTGGGAGTTTTAGAGGACCTGGAAACAGTGCTCAGAAGGAAAGACTCCAATGGTTTGGACATGTAAAGAGAGCAGGGAGGACACAGTGCTGGGAGTTTTAGTAGAGGACCTGGAAACAGTGCTCAGAAGGGAAAGACTCCGATGGTTTGGACATGTAAAGAGAGCAGGGGAGGACACAGTGCTGGGAGTTTTAGTAGAGGACCTGGAAACAGTGCTCTGATGGTTTGGACACGTAAAGAGAGCAGGGGAGGACACAGTGCTGGGAGTTTTGGAGAGATTGGAGGTAGAAGGAAGGAGACCAGTTGGTAGACCTAGGAAAACGTGGAGAAGGTGTGTACAGGAAGACTTGGCACTGATGGGATTGGATGAGCATTGGGCAGAAGACAGAGTAGAATGGAGGTAGAAGGAAGGAGACCAGTTGGTAGACCTAGGAAAACGTGGAGAAGGTGTGTACAGGAAGACTTGGGATTGATAGGACCGTATAAGCACTGGGCGGAAGACAGAGTAGAATGGAGGAGAGCCATAAAGTGTCCAACCACTCAGGAAGATTGAATTAAATGGACCTTAACCTAAATAATGATGATGATAATGACATTGTACTTACCATGGATTGAGTGGTCATAGTAGTAGTAGCAGTAGATCAGCTGTCATGGAAGTACTATATAAGGGATTCAATAGTACACATAGTAGCAGTATAGAGGATTTAATAGTACACATAGTAGTAATAGTAATAATAGTAGTCTCAGGGATCTCCTTGAGTCCGTCGTCAATGTAGATGTAGTCCCACACCTCCTCCACCTTAGTAAGATTGATGTATTCGAGGTCAACAACATCCGCCGAGCACATCTCACAGAACTCCTTGTCCGAGGCGAGCTTGACCCGGCCGCCAACCTTCCGCCAGCTCAATCTCCGCTGACGCTCCCTGGGAAAGGTCAGGTCAGGTTAGGTTAGGTCGCGAGAGGTCATGGTGGGGTCAAACGAGGGTGGGTTATGTTTTAGGAGGGGAGTAAAGAAATGGAAAAATCACTGGGCTATTTTTTTATATATATATTTTTTTGTGTGTGTGTGTGTGTGTGTGTGTGTGTGTGTGTGTGTGTGTGTGTAGTGGAAGGCAGGGTACAGGGTTCCTCTTCTTACTAAAACCTTGATTAAAAGAAAATAAATAAATATATATAAATCCTGGGAGCTATTTTATTCTTATGTTATGTAAATGGTATGTCAATTAGTGTTTCCTATCCACTACTTTTATATGCAGATGACACAGTATATATATTAGCTGTAACACACAAGGATGCCACATGTAATAACCATACTATTGAGCCAATCTGTGGGCTCATTTTCTTCAACAATGACACCTAGTCTTTCCATATAGTCTAATTCCTTCTTAAGTTTATCCCTCAGAGCAACAGGTATTTTTCTAGGAGGGTGAGCCACAGGGACAGCACTTGGACCAAACTGTAATTCAACTGTTGGAAAGTTGGAAAGTTTTGTTTAGTGGGTGCAACATCTGTGGTCATATGCCGGAGAGAGACAGAAGGGGAAGGAAGGAAAGTTTTGTTTAGTGGGTGCAACATCTGTGGTCATATGCCGGAGAGAGACAGAAGAGGAAAGGATTATAGGAGAAGGGAACAGACCCCAGGAGACGGGACACAACCCCCGATTAATACCTGGTACCCATTCACTGCTGGGTGGACAGGGGCGTAGGGTATCGGAAAAGCCGCCCAAATTTTTCCACTCTGCCCGGGAATTGAACCTGGGCTCTCTCAGCCAAGTAATTTACCTGCACCATCCAGCAGGCATCCCAGTCCCTCAAATACATCAAAGAATTCCTCCAACATACCATTTGCACCATGAATTGTAGGCAATGTCCAGCGCACACCTGTGGTCGATGCATGTGTAGGCATTGGCACCCTTCAGCTGCATGGGCGAAACCTTAGACATCTGTGGGAGAGAGAGAAAGAGAGAGATCGATAAATAATATAGAGGGAGAGGAAGATAACAGTAAGATACAGGGATTTTAACACGATAATGAGGTTAACCTGGTAGCAGTGATGGGCCAAATTTGTGGCTTTACCATGTAGCAGCGACAGGCCAAATTTGTACCATGATATAAACCCCCAAAAATAGATGATACATAATCTAATCGCAAATGCTTTGATATATATGAAATGGTTTGTGTGAGGGGCGATTTTTTCTCATTTTTCTCGCTTGGAGGGACCATTAAGAAACATGATCCCCGCTGCTACTGGGTTAATATCTGCATTTTTATGAGCGTTTTTTTCAAGTTCATTGCACAGAGGAAGGGTCAGACTACCACCAGGGTCATTAAACTACCCCTGGAAATGCCCAAAACGCCTATGAAAGCCTCGCCAAGTATTTTTTTTCTACAACAAAGGAGACAGCTCAAGGGCACACACAAAAAAGGAAACTATATTGTCAATTATTGTCTATAGTGTCAATTCCTGTGCAGATGACAAAAACCTGGATCTTCAAGTCCCTCCCTGTCTTAGCCTGTGGGGGGAGTCTCAACGCCCTGCCCCTGCTGTGGGTGGTGTGGGGGGGTGTGGGGGTCTGGTGCAGGGCCCACAGCTCCACCGTCAGGCTCAGGGGGGAGTCTCCAGGTCTGACAGGTGCTGGGGGAGGGAGATATGTAACACAGCAACATTCAGTAGATATGTACCATTAAAACCTCTTGTAAACCCAGCTATTAAAACCTCTTGTAAACCCAGCTATTAAAACCTCTTGTAAACCCAGCTATTAAAACCTCTTGTAAACCCAGCCATTAAAACCTCTCTTGAACCCAGCTATTAAAACATCTTGTAAACCCAGCTATTAAAACCTCTTGTAAACCCAGCTATTAAAACATCTTGTAAACCCAGCTATTAAAACCTCTCTTGAACCCAGCTATTAAAACCTCTTGTAAACCCAGCCAGTAAAACCTCTCTTGAACCCAGCTATTAAAACCTCTTGTAAACCCAGCCATTAAAACCTCTCTTGAACCCAGCTATTAAAACCTCTCTTGAACCCAGCTATTAAAACCTCTCTTGAACCCAGCTATTAAAACCTCTTGTAAACCCAGCCATTAAAACCTCTTGAACCCAGCTATTAAAACCTCTTGAACCCAGCTATTAAAACCTCTCTTGAACCCAGCTATTAAAACCTCTCTTGAACCCAGCTATTAAAACCTCTCTTGAACCCAGCCAGTAAAACCTCTTGAACCCAGCTATTAAAACCTCTCTTGAACCCAGCCAGTAAAACCTCTCTTGAACCCAGCTATTAAAACCTCTCTTGAACCCAGCCAGTAAAACCTCTCTTGAACCCAGCCAGTAAAACCTCTCTTGAACCCAGCTATTAAAACCTCTCTTGAACCCAGCCATTAAAACCTCTTGTAAACCCAGCTATTAAAACCTCTTGTAAACCCAGCTATTAAAACCTCTCTTGAACCCAGCTATTAAAACCTCTTGAACCCAGCTATTAAAACCTCTTGTAAACCCAGCTATTAAAACCTCTTGTAAACCCAGCTATTAAAACCTCTCTTGAACCCAGCTATTAAAACCTCTCTTGAACCCAGCTATTAAAACCTCTTGTAAACCCAGCTATTAAAACCTCTTGTAAACCCAGCCATTAAAACCTCTTGTAAACCCAGCTATTAAAACCTCTCTTGAACCCAGCTATTAAAACCTCTTGAACCCAGCTATTAAAACCTCTTGTAAACCCAGCTATTAAAACCTCTTGTAAACCCAGCTATTAAAACCTCTTGTAAACCCAGCTATTAAAACCTCTCTTGAACCCAGCTATTAAAACCTCTCTTGAACCCAGCTATTAAAACATCTTGTAAACCCAGCTATTAAAACCTCTCTTGAACCCAGCTATTAAAACCTCTCTTGAACCCAGCTATTAAAACCTCTTGTAAACCCAGCCAGTAAAACCTCTTGTAAACCCAGCTAGTAAAACCTCTCTTGAACCCAGCTATTAAAACCTCTTGTAAACCCAGCCATTAAAACCTCTCTTGAACCCAGCTATTAAAACCTCTCTTGAACCCAGCTATTAAAACCTCTCTTGAACCCAGCTATTAAAACCTCTTGTAAACCCAGCCAGTAAAACCTCTCTTGAACCCAGCTATTAAAACCTCTTGAACCCAGCTATTAAAACCTCTTGTAAACCCAGCCATTAAAACCTCTCTTGAACCCAGCTATTAAAACCTCTCTTGAACCCAGCTATTAAAACCTCTCTTGAACCCAGCTATTAAAACCTCTCTTGAATCCAGCTATTAAAACCTCTTGTAAACCCAGCCATTAAAACCTCTTGTAAACCCAGCCATTAAAACCTCTTGTAAACCCAGCCATTAAAACCTCTTGTTAACCCAGCTATTAAAACCTCTCTTGAACCCAGCTATTAAAACATCTTGTAAACCCAGCTATTAAAACCTCTCTTGAACCCAGCTATTAAAACTTCTTGTAAACCCAGCCATTAAAACCTTACCTTATCGCTTGTGTGAGTCCTCCCCTGCATAGGAACAGCCGCGTCATCCAGGGGTAGACCAGGGAATCAACCACTCATATCCACGGTAGACCAGGCAATCGACCACTCCTCCAGGGGCCGGTAGACCAGGAAATCAACCACTCAGCAAATGACCAGTGTTGTGTAGCTCTCCAGCCTGAAATCGAGGGAGTTCGTAACCTAACCGATCATGGATATTAATCAGTGTTTCTACTCAAAGACAAACTGTGTGCGATGAACATTCAGCGACTCGGAAATGGAAATAATCACTGGATATTTACGACACAATAACAAAAATATCTGAGATCACACCTGAACCATCGGATACCTGTGACATTATCCATGAAGGCAATTAGGACACTCACTCACGAGGACGTCTCAGAATAAGTGCGCCAAGTTTTATTATCGAGGCTAACATGGCTGTGGTCCGGGGCGTGGAACCTCCTCAACGGTGACGAGGTGTTCTGTGGTTGAAGCTCGGCCCTGGAGGTTTCTTGTAGACCCGGGTGGATGTGGTAATGCCCGGGTGGAGCAGCAACGGCCGTAGAGGGTTGGGATGTACACTGTAGAGTCTTCCATGGCAAACGTTGCCTGTTCTTTACTAACTAGAGAGAGAGAAAGACACAGAGAGAGATTGAGAGATAGAGAGACAGACAGAGAGACAGAGACAGAGAGAGAGATTGAGAGAGAGAGACAGAGACAGAGCAACACACACACACAGACGTACGCACAGTGCAGTGAGGGAGAATTAAGCAACACACACACACACAGACGTACACAGTGCTGGGAGGGAGGAAGGACAGGCAGCATGGCGGTACATTGTTTATTACGGAACGAAATTCGCGTTACAGCTGCAAGGTGCTCTCAACCACAATGCCTTACAAAACCAGCAGTAGTTACCTCCTCCTGCTGCAGCGACCTCCCCAAGACGGAGGGCCCCCAGACCCCGCCCAGCGAGGATGCGCCTCCCTGGCCACCTGGTCAAAGCCTGGTCAACCAGTCAGCCAGAGAGGTGCGCCCCCGCCGACAGGGCCCAGAAGCCTTCCGCATCGGGCGGGTCACCACAGCCGCCTCTTCTTGCTGCTCAGGAACACAACAGGCTAAAAGGCAACAGTTACACACACGGACATATAAAAAAAAGAAATCCTAACCGACATCTCAGAGGGAGACGCCCAAAGGCGGCAGACTCAAACGCAGAACGGAAAACACCCGTTCTGTGAAAGAGCCAACCGTCGTACCCCTAACACCCTAGGCCCCACCAGCCTCCTCCTGTGAGGAAAACTGGTTCTCAGTAACTCGAAGGAGCTACCCTGGCAAAGCTGTAACACAGACTGGCCCGCGTACAACTCCGCCGCCTAAACTAACACCTTGCCAGACCTCCCTACGGGAGAATCTGACATCTATCTGCGCGTCTTTCAGCGTTGTCCGACTCCCTAACGCCCGACCACCCGTCCGCCCGCCCGTTCCCACGTCGCCCGCCCGTCCGCCCATCCGCCCCCGCCCAACCCGCCCGCAAGCGTGCGAGCAGAGGTACGACGAGCGTCAGTGCAGCGGCGGAACGTCTGCGTTTCCGTGCGTCAGACGTGTGCGGCTCAGCGTAAACGCTGCTGCCTGCCTACCTGACGGTGGGTGGGGTGCCCGCCCGACAACCCGACCGCAAGGTGGCCTGCCTACCTATCTGATGGCCCGACTGACAGCCTGACCACCAGATAGCTTGCCTGTCACCTGCTAGCCTGACTGCCAGGTGGCACACCCGCCCGTCGGCCTGATGGACAGACGGCCACGCCCATGCCTTCCTGACACAGTGATTAGCTAAGTCCCCACACAAAAAAAGACACTCACACAAAAAAACTCACACACCCTACATAACCTGCACGTAGTGCTACCCCAAACCTCAGCAGCTCCCGTTGCACACCGCCACCGCCGTTGGTCGCCCGGCAGCATCCCCCCCGCAGGGACAACAGCTAAAGAGCTAGGGAGGAAGGGGGTTATGGGGAAAAACACATCCATAGACAGGAAATCCTAGCAGTCACACAGCAACACACAGCAAAAGGTCAAACACACGGCAGGCCTGCCATCACACACACAAACACACACAGCACACACTAAACCAAATACCGTGGATATACCGTAGTGACGTGATGTGATGTCCTCGCTGCACGCGCCTCAGGACTGCCACACACACACACACGCTAGCTATTGGGTATAAACACACGGGAAAAAGGCATAGAAAAAAGACATCCTAAATAAAATAACACACACAAGCACTTAGCGGGGTTTGGGGAGGCAGACGGAGGAGGGCCAGTTAGCATGGGAAAGGGGAATCGCCCTGCCCAGGAGATGGATATAGTCTTGTCACCCCCCCCCTGGCGTGAAGGTTACCCAACACACCAGGCGGTAAGGCTCGACACAACCCAAATCCCAGGAGGCTCATCCCCCAACCCACTTCCAGCCCACCAACCATTCTACCCCACCCACCCTTACCCACTAAGTACCCACAGACATACACCAAAAAAAAGACTCCACACCCAACAGACTCCTTGGAAGAAGGCAGCCTGATCCACCTAATAAAAAAGCCAGGCTCAACTCACGGAAGAGTCTGGCAAAACGTCAAGGAGACAACGCGAAAGACTAACGCCTGGCCAAGCAGAGCCCGACCGCTCTGACCCCCGGAAGAGAGGCCAGAGTAGCTAGAGTCGGCTTCCTCCTACGGAGAAAACCGACAAAAAAAACTTCAGACATCTCGGAGGGAGACCGTCTGAAGGTGGAAGACTCAAACGCAGAACGGAATCACACCCGTTCTGTGAAAGAGCCAACCGTTGTTACACCTAACACCCTAACACCCTAACACCCTACACCAGCTAAACAAACACCCTACACCCTGACGTGCTGCTCCCGCGCTGCGCCGATGCTCTCCACTTACGCGCCTCTGAAAGAACAAGACCGACTTAGACACAACCCAGGAGACAGTGACGGAGAATTAGACACAAGATGAAAGTTATACAAGAGCAACAGTATTTAATGATCTCGTTATTTGACTGATTATCATTTCATTACTATTATTGGTATTGTTATATTCATTACTATTATTGGTATTATTATATTCATTATTATTATTGGTATTATCATAATCATTATCATTGTTTACCTGGGCGCCAGAGGATACAGGCAAAGGGATGACACACACGGCCACCTCCATCAACGTGTCTCTCCAGGCGGGGCAACACGCTGGAAGTACAGGGAGACTCAGACATGCGGAGAGGCAGCGGCAGAGACATCCAGACATCTTGGCTCAGACACAGGTGGCTGCTCCATTAACCCGGCAGCAGTGACGGGCCAAGTTTGTGGCTTTACCGTGTAGCAGCGATGGGCCAAGTTTGTGCCATGATATTTAAACCCCCCAAACTAGATGATGCATAATCTGATCACAAATGCTTTGATATATATTATGAAATGGTTTGTGTGTCCAAACTCCTTATGCAAGAGTTAAGAACATAAGGAGTCTGCAAGAGGCTGGTTAGGTTATACAAGGCCATGGCTTTATCTAACCTCTTCTTGAATGTATCTATGGTATTGGCACCCACAACATGGCCCCCAAGCCTGTTCCACTCATCCACCACTCTGTCAGTAAACCAATTCTTGCCCATGTCTTTGTTGAATCTGAATTTGTCTAACTTAAAACCATTGCCACGCGTCCTACCTGGCTCTTTTACTATCAAAATCTTATTGACATCCCCTTTATTAAATCCCTTCATCCATTTATACACTTCCATCAAGTCTCCTCGCAACCTTCGCCTTTCTAGCGAGTGTAGATTTAACTGCTTCAGCCTGTCTTCATAAGGCAAGTTTCTCACCCCCTGAATCATCTTTGTCATCCTCCTCTGTACAGATTCTAACACCTTGATATCCATTCTATAGTAGGGGGACCAGAACTGAACCGCATAATCGAGATGAGGTCTAACTAGTGCCAAGTAAAGTTTGAGGATGACTTCAGCGCTCCTATTGCTTACGCTCCTTTAGATGAAACCAAGTACTCTGTTGGCCCAATTTTTGGCCTGAATGCATTGAGCCCTAGGACGGAGGTCAGCGCTCACTAGGACTCCTAAGTCTCTCTCAAGCCCAGACCTGCTTAGAGGAGTGCCATTTAAGGAGTAATTGTGTGAGGGATGATTCCTACCTACACTCAGAATGCTACACTTCCCAACATTGAATTCCATCTGCCACTTCCCCGCCCAATCATATAGTCTGTCAAACTCATCCTGGAGAACGGTAGCGTCCCTGTCTGATTGGATTACTGATCTTGGTATCATCTGTGAACTTGCTGACATCACTACTAATTCCTGTGTCAAGTCATTGATGTAAATAATAAAAAGCAGAGGACCCAGCACCGACCCTTGTGGGACTCCACTCGTAACACTGCCCTATTCAGATTTTTTACCATTGATTTGCACTCTGCTTCCTACCACTGAGCCACGCCCTGATCCAGTTCAAAACTTTACCAGCTACGCCGTGAGCCTGTAATTTTAGTAATAGCCGGTGATGAGGGACTTTGTCGAACGCTTTACTGAAATCGAGATACATTATGTCATAGTTTTCATCTCGGTCAACCGCCTCGATTACTTTAGTGTAGAAGGACAACTAGTAAGGCAAGACCTATCCTTTGTGAACCTATGCTGTGAATCATGAATTAAATTATGCTTTTCTAGATGGTCCAGAATGCTCCCGGCTATAATTTGTGGCTTTACCGTGTAGCAGCGACGGGCCAAATTTGTGCCATGATTTAAACTCCCCGAAATAGATGATGCATAATCTGATCACAAATGCTTTGATATATATTATGAAATGGTTTGTGTGAGGGTGATTTTTCTCATTTTTCTCGCTTGGAGGAACCATTAAGATACATGACCCACGCTGCTACCACAACCACCGGGTTAAGGTCAAAAAAATTGTAATGCCAAAATTTAATTAAGTATGGGAAAGATAGAAATTAGGGAGGATAAGTAGTTTTAAGTATTTTTAAGAATATATAAATTCCATCTCTATCTCTCATGTACTTAACTGAATTTTTCTTAACTAAAAATGGTCAAATCATCACTGATCTCCTCTATTATGCATATATATAATCATTTTTGCAATTCCTAACATTATATACTCATTTAAATAATTTTTCACACATATATATAAATACTACTCTTACATATACCCAATACTGTCCAACCCCTTATGCAAGAGTTAACCAGCATCTTCATTCTTTCATCCCTATACTGTCCAACCCCTTATGCAAGAGTTTACCAGCATCTTCATTCTTTCATCCCTATACTGTCCAACCCCTTATGCAAGAGTTAACCAGCATCTTCATTCTTTCATCCCTAAACTGTCCAAACCCATTATGCAAGAGTTAACCAGCATCTCCACTCTTTCATCCCTATACTGTCCAAACCCATTATGCAAGAGTTAACCAGCATCTTCATTCTTTCATCCCAATACTGTCCAAACCCATTATGCAAGAGTTAACCAGCATCTTCATTCTTTCATCCCAATACTGTCCAACCCCTTATGCAAGAGTTAACCAGCATCTTCATTCTTTCATCCCAATACTGTCCAAACCCATTATGTAAGAGTTAACCAGCATCTTCATTCTTTCATTCCTATACTGTCCAACCCCTTATGCAAGAGTTAACCAGCATCTTCATTCTTTCATCCCTATACTGTCCAACCCCTTATGCAAGAGTTAACCAGCATCTTCATTCTTTCATCCCTATACTGTCCAACCCCTTATGCAAGAGTTAACCAGCATCTTCATTCTTTCATCTCTATACTGTCCAACCCCTTATGCAAGTTAACCAGCATCTTCATTCTTTCATTCCTATACTGTCCAACCCCTTATGCAAGAGTTAACCAGCATCTTCATTCTTTCATCCCTATACTGTCCAAACCCCTTATGCAAGAGTTAACCAGCATCTTCATTCTTTCATCTCTATACTGTCCAACCCCTTATGCAAGTTAACCAGCATCTTCATTCTTTCATCCCTATACTGTCCAACCCCTTATGCAAGAGTTAACCAGCATCTTCATTCTTTCATCCCTATACTGTCCAAACCCATTATGCAAGAGTTAACCAGCATCTCCACTCTTTCATCCCTATACTGTCCAAACCCATTATGCAAGAGTTAACCAGCATCTTCATTCTTTCATCCCAATACTGTCCAAACCCATTATGCAAGAGTTAACCAGCATCTTCATTCTTTCATCCCTATACTGTCCAACCCCTTATGCAAGAGTTAACCAGCATCTTCATTCTTTCATCCCTATACTGTCCAACCCATTATGCAAGAGTTAACCAGCATCTTCATTCTTTCATCCCTTACACTGGTAAACTCTGGAGCAGCTTTCCTGTGTCTATATCTCCTCATTCCCTGCCTTTGACTTGAATTCTCTCACGAGGAATGACGTATCGAGACACCTCTCCTCCCGAAACTGACCTCCCTTTCGGCCGCTCATAATTTTTGTCTCTGAAGGAGTAGCGATTAACCTGAGAGCATCGGCAGACCCTTTTCTGGGCTTTCACGAGTCATGGCTGTGGTACGGTGGACCCTAAAAAGGGCTCGCCATAAAACCCCTGATTCAAGCTAATTGTAGGCGGTTGTGGCATAGAGGAACCCACCATGCATGCCCTGGGTCATTGTGGTGGGTGAGTGATCTTGAGGTGGGCTTTTTTGTCATGGGTGGTGCTGTAAGGTCATGGCAGACTGAATTAGCTATCCATACAGTAATCACTCGTCAAATTCTTTAAAGTAGACAACAAGCGACTCTCGGCTAGATGCCGCGCGTCACAAGACTGTTTATTTTGTGACAAACACCACACAAACAGAATGGAGTTTGAGTAAAAGAAATATTCTTAATGGCTTTATAGTTATGAGGAGCAGGTGCTCTGATGTACGTTCCATGCTCTTTTCTTAGTCTCAAAATGCAGTGTAATTTTGCCATTTCTCGGCCACTTCTCGGCTTCCCCACGGCCCAAGCCCACGGGTTAAGCCCTTCCCGGCGGAGGATCTATATAGAGACGTTTGGAAATTGGGACTTTTTGTCGGCGCGTCTGTGTATAGACGTTTGCTCTCATTTGCCCTCATTAGATAGTATCATGGCGCCACTATAAACACTCGCCTGCGCCAGAACGGGCTGGGCCGACCCCCCCCAAAAAATAGACGATTCCTTACTACTGACAAAATGAACAAAATAAATTATTATTAGGCATCTCAAACCCATGGACAGTCACCCTTGTGCTTTGTTGGATATGTGTAATGCCCCGACGAGCTTCTTTTCTAAATCCTTCCTATTTCTCAACACGTCCTCTGCGTGTATCAAAATAACAAGAGAAATTAAATCAAGATCAGGGTATTCGCCGGCTGCCTGGGATTGAACCCGCGACCAGCGTGACGGGAGAGCCACTCCTTACCGAGTCGGCCAAAGAGGTGCCCCCCTGGCTAAGTGGGTTATGGGAGGCTCATTCATCAGGCCGTCGCCGCACTACATATGCAACACACATCAGCTGACACCGGGAATTTTTGCATTTTTTCCAAGTTTCTTTTATTATTATAGTCTATCATGTCAGGGAGAAAGAGACCTCTTGAGCCGGAGGAAATGACTCCTTTGGCAGCTGAGGATATAGATGCTGATTTTTTGGATGAATTTGATGATCCTGACTCGTGTACCATCAGTGGTTACACTCTAAACCTTCATTTGAATGTATCAATATACATATAACCAGTCTAACTGAACCCTTTCATTGCTAAACGCTTGCAGCGGGCATTAGGCGTGTTTGCTGGTGGTGCTAAACACTCACTGCGACCTCCAGCCGCACTCAAATCTCCCGTGTATGAGTGTTTTCCAACACTAATTCTCACAACACAGGATTGACAAGTGAGTGTTTTCTACTAAACTTGGTGGAAATGCTTACCGGTCTCCCCAGCTGAAGAGGTCACGGACAGAGGAGGTCATGTGCGCCTCCCCAAGCCCATGTCCCCCGGCGTCCATCTCCCGGAACACTGCCACACAAACAAACGCTAGCTATGGGTATAAAAAAAGATTACGTGCAAAAAGTTCACACACAAAAAAATACATCCTAACAAAATAATAGTGCGAAGGCATAACGCCAACGCACACACACACACAATCATACGACAGGCCTGCCATTCACACACAGACGCACACACAAGAGAACCCACTTAACCAAACCGTTGGTGTCGTCGCGATGAGTCCTCTGCATGGTCCGTCCGCGGCATCCTGCAAAACAGAGAGGCATATTAGAAAAGGGAACATTAAGGGCCGCTTCCACAGTCCATCACAGTCTTTGTAACACTCCCGAACCAAGCTATAGAATCCCATACTGTTCAAAATGGCGCGGTCTTCGATGACACACTAAATACAAAGAGCTTTTCCTGTATTGTGTCGTCAAATTTGTGGACTTGAATAAAAACAGGATCTCAGCTTACTCATCTCCCTTCTCTTCCCTTTCCTTCATATCATAAACAGAGAGCTTTTCCTGTATAGTCTTGTCAAATTTGTGAACTTGAATATAAACAGGATCTCGGCTCACTCGTCTCCCAATCTCATCTCCCTTCTCCTCCCTTTCCTTCGTAGCATAAATATACAAGAACTTTCCTGTATAGTCTCGTCAAATTTGTGAACTTGAATATAAACAGGATCTCGGCTCACTCGTCTCCTAATCTCATCTCCCTTCTCCTCCCTTTCCTTCGTACCATAAACACACAAGACCTTTCCTGTATAGTCTCGTCAAACTTGTGAACTTGAATATAAACTCCAGACACCGTACAAGGAAATTTCGAAGGCTCTGGTATTGGTTTCGGAGCTTACTAACCCATCATGAGGAACTGTGAAACTGGGCCTTAGACACGGATGCAGAATTATAGCCATGCAAAAGGCAAATTACTTATATATAGTGCATGAAACTGGCCATCACGGGGAGTTAACTAATGGCAAAATATATTACTAACCCCGGAAATTAAGTGAGACTGAAAATTTAAAGAAGCATTATGTGAGAGAGCACCGTGCAGGGCTTAGTAACAAGGATTTCGGTTAATTTACATTCACGTACGGATTGAGATATCGGCAAGGCTTGAAGCTGCCGATATCTTTACATGGAAGAGGCGCCTGGCTGGGACGGACAATTATACAGGGACAAAGCAAACTAGGACTGACAATTATACAGTGACAAAACAAACTAGGACTCACAATTATACAGTGACAAAAACTAGGACTCACAATTATACAGTGACAAAGCAAACTAGGACTCACAATTATAGTGACAAAAACTAGGATTGACAATTATACAATGACAAAAACTAGGATTGACAATTATACAGTGACAAAACTAACTAGCAAGCAGAGCCGGACACCACAAACACACTGGAAGGAACCTTGAGCGATAGATAACTTAGACATTAATTAAAAGGAAGGACGGGATGAAGATAGACAGAGGAGGAGGAGAAGGAGGAAGAGAGAGAATGGACGATAGGAAATAGGATGCAAGATTTGACCGCCAGAAAGAACGTCACTCAAAGGATAACTTAGACATTAATTAAAAGGAAGGAAGGGATGAAGATATATATATAGAGAGGAGGAGGAGGAGGAGGAGGAGAGAGAATGGACGATAGGGAAATGAGATGCAAGATTTGACCACCATAAAGAATTATAAATGTTAATTAAGCAAAAGATAACTTATTCATTAAAAGGAAGGAAGGGATGAAGATAGACAGAGAGGAGGAGGAGGAGGAGAGAGTAAATTTAAGACTAAAAACAATCACTTGATATCATTTAGTATTCCATAATGTTGCCGAGCTCTGCACACTAGTCACTCCCAATGATTAGACAGCTAACCAGTGATAGCCTATCCTCACTAACACACTGAGGACATATGTTGACCTAAATTGACCTATCTATCTTGGTGTGACTCTCCGTGATGTCTCCCCTGCTTGGCCCGGCATCTCATCTCCCACAGTCCGGCCTCTCACACGGCAGCTCTGGGAAGACAAAACATATCTGACAGAAAACATACTGCATGACACACGAGGCTGGTCCATATACATACTGCATGACATTCTCTCCACTGACTCTCTCTATCATCTCTTTTTCTCTCCATCTCTCCCTGTGTCTCTCTCTCCTGTTACCTACATCTTGCTAAGCCAACACATCCATCACCATTAAGCCAACACATCCATCACCATTAAGCCAACACATCCATCACCATTAAGCCAACACATCCATCACCATTAAGACAATACACCCATCACCATTAAGCCAACACATCCATCACCATTAAGCCAACACATCCATCACCATTAAGCCAACACATCCATCACCATTAAGCCAACACATCCATCACCATGAAGCCAACACATCCATCACCATGAAGCCAACACATCCATCACCATGAAGCCAACACATCCATCACCATTAAGTCAATACCCCCATCACCATTAAGCCAACACCCCCATCACCATTAAGCCAACACATCCATCACCATTAAGCCAACACATCCATCACCATTAAGCCAACACATCCATCACCATTAAGCCAACACATCCATCACCATTAAGCCAACACATCCATCACCATTAAGCCAACACATCCATCACCATGAAGCCAACACATCCATCACCATTAAGCCAACACATCCATCACCATTAAGCCAACACATCCATCACCATGAAGCCAACACATCCATCACCATTAAGTCAATACCCCCATCACCATTAAGCCAACACATCCATCACCATTAAGCCAACACATCCATCACCATTAAGCCAACACATCCATCACCATTAAGCCAACACATCCATCACCATTAAGCCAACACATCCATCACCATTAAGCCAACACATCCATCACCATTAAGCCAACACATCCATCACCATTAAGCCAACACATCCATCACCATTAAGCCAACACCCCCATCACCATTAAGCCAACACATCCATCACCATTAAGCCAACACCGCCATCACCATTAAGCCAACACATCCATCACCATTAAGCCAACACATCCATCACCATTAAGCCAACACATCCATCACCATTAAGCCAACACATCCATCACCATTAAGCCAACACATCCATCACCATTAAGCCAACACATCCATCACCATTAAGCCAACACATCCATCACCATTAAGCCAACACATCCATCACCATTAAGCCAACACATCCATCACCATTAAGCCAACACATCCATCACCATTAAGCCAACACATCCATCACCATTAAGCCAACACATCCATCACCATTAAGTCAATACATCCATCACCATTAAGCCAACACATCCATCACCATTAAGCCAACACATCCATCACCATTAAGCCAACACATCCATCACCATTAAGCCAACACATCCATCACCATTAAGCCAACACATCCATCACCATTAAGCCAACACATCCATCACCATTAAGCCAACACATCCATCACCATTAAGTCAAGACCCCCATCACCATTAAGCCAACACATCCATCACCATTAAGCCAACACCCCATCACCATTAAGCCAACACATCCATCACCATTAAGCCAACACATCCATCACCATTAAGCCAACACATCCATCACCATTAAGCCAACACATCCATCACCATTAAGCCAACACATCCATCACCATTAAGCCAACACATCCATCACCATTAAGCCAACACATCCATCACCATCAAGTCAATACCCCCATCACCATTAAGCCAACACATCCATCACCATTAAGCCAACACATCCATCACCATTAAGCCAACACATCCATCACCATTAAAACAACACATCCAACACCCTTAAGCCAAACCATCCATCACCATTAAGCCAACACATCCATCACCATTAAGCCAACACATCCATCACCATTAAGCCAACACATCCATCACCATTAAGCCAACACATCCATCACCATTAAGCCAACACATCCATCACCATTAAGCCAACACATCCATCACCATTAAGCCAACACATCCATCACCATTAAGCCAACACATCCATCACCATTAAGTCAAAACATCCATCACCATTAAGCCAACACATCCATCACCATTAAGCCAACACATCCATCACCATTAAGCCAACACATCCATCACCATTAAGCCAACACATCCATCACCATTAAGCCAACACATCCATCACCATTAAGCCAACACATCCATCACCATTAAGCCAACACATCCATCACCATTAAGCCAACACATCCATCACCATTAAGCCAACACATCCATCACCATTAAGCCAACACATCCATCACCATTAAGCCAACACATCCATCACCATTAAGCCAACACATCCATCACCATTAAGCCAACACATCCATCACCATTAAGCCAACACATCCATCACCATTAAGCCAACACATCCATCACCATTAAGCCAACACATCCATCACCATTAAGCCAACACCACCATCACCATTAAGCCAACACATCCATCACCATTAAGCCAACACATCCATCACCATTAAGCCAACACATCCATCACCATTAAGCCAACACATCCATCACCATTAAGCCAACACCACCATCACCATTAAGCCAACACATCCATCACCATTAAGCCAACACATCCATCACCATTAAGCCAACACATCCATCACCATTAAGCCAAAACCACCATCACCATGAAGCCAACACATCCATCACCATTAAGCCAACACATCCATCACCATTAAGCCAACACATCCATCACCATTAAGCCAACACATCCATCACCATTAAGCCAACACATCCATCACCATTAAGCCAACACCCCCATCACCATTAAGCCAACACATCCATCACCATTAAGCCAACACATCCATCACCATTAAGCCAACACATCCATCACCATTAAGCCAACACATCCATCACCATTAAGCCAACACATCCATCACCATTAAGCCAACACCACCATCACCATTAAGCCAACACATCCATCACCATTAAGCCAACACATCCATCACCATTAAGCCAACACATCCATCACCATTAAGCCAACACATCCATCACCATTAAGCCAACACATCCATCACCATTAAGCCAACACATCCATCACCATTAAGCCAACACATCCATCACCATTAAGCCAACACATCCATCACCATTAAGCCAACACATCCATCACCATTAAGCCAACACATCCATCACCATTAAGCCAACACATCCATCACCATTAAGCCAACACATCCATCACCATTAAGCCAACACATCCATCACCATTAAGCCAACACATCCATCACCATTAAGCCAACACATCCATCACCATTAAGTCAATACCCCCATCACCATTAAGCCAACACATCCATCACCATTAAGCCAACACATCCATCACCATTAAGCCAACACATCCATCACCATTAAGCCAACACATCCATCACCATTAAGCCAACACATCCATCACCATTAAGCCAACACCCCCATCACCATTAAGCCAACACATCCATCACCATTAAGTCAATACCCCCATCACCATTAAGCCAACACATCCATCACCATTAAGCCAACACATCCATCACCATTAAGCCAACACATCCATCACCATTAAGCCAACACCCCCATCACCATTAAGCCAACACATCCATCACCATTAAGTCAATACCCCCATCACCATTAAGCCAACACATCCATCACCATTAAGCCAACACATCCATCACCATTAAGTCAATACCCCCATCACCATTAAGCCAACACACCCATCACCCTTTTTTTTTTCTCTCTCTCTCTCTCTCTCCCTTTCCCTTATTCTCTCTCTTTCTCCCTCTCCCTTATTCTCTCTCTCTCTCTCTCTCTCTCTCTCTCTCTCTCTCTCTCTCTCTCTCTCTCTCTCTCTCTCTCTCTCCCTTATTCTCTCTCTCTCCCTCTCCCTTATTCTCTCTCTCTCTCTCCCTCTCCCTTAAGCCAGCAGTGAAAACCCTAACAACTCTGAACACTCCAAGGACTGTCTTACCATAGATCACATTAATGGCCAATCCCTACTCGCAAACTTTGATGAAATAAAAATGTTAATGAGTGACAGAAATACAGATATTCTTTGCGTCAGCGAAACATGGCTCTCCCCTTACACTCCCGACACATACATCAACATTCCCAATTATAAAGTGTTCAGGTGCGACGGCGGCCGAGGTGCAGGTGTCTGTCTCTATGTTAGTGATACCCTTGCTTCTGAAATAATAGACACTAAAATAACTAAACAAACAGGGACTGAAGACATATGGGTCCGAGTGCAGTGCAGGATATTACCATCTGCCATAGTAGGATGTATTTACAGACACCCAAAGGCTCTCGCTAATTCATATGATCATATAACTGAAACTATACGATCTATTATGCTTCATGAAAAAACATTCTTAGTACTAGGCGATCTAAATGACGACCTTCTCTCGCCTACCAGCAAACTCTCACGCTTACTAAAGAATAATAAACTAACACAATTAATAAGCAAACCCACACGACTAACCCCCACCACTGCTACACTACTGGATGTAATAATAACCAATAACCCTGACCTCATATTACAGAGTGACGTAATCCCTATCGCTGATCACGAGCTTATCACAGCCACAGTCAATATGAAAAAGCCAAAACGAATACCAGTTATAAAAACATTCAGAGACTTTGTTATATGACAAAGATAAATTCTGCGAAAGCCTGCTAAACAACGTCACCGAACTGAATCAAATATTAAACACGGATAATGTTAATGACCAAGTGAGCATACTAACTTCAGTGTTCACCAGATGCTTAGACAACCTTGCTCCAATGGTAACACGTGAAATAAAACGGCCCCCTGCTCCCTGGATCAACAATGAAATTAATGAATGTATAAATCTCAGAAATACAACACAACGTAACCTCAATAACAACAGAAAAGATAAAATACTACAAGATAGGTACAGATACCTGAAGAAACGCGTAAAAACCCTAATTAATATGTCCAAAAATAATTACTATCAGTCCCAACTCAAAGATTGCAACCCTGAAAATATTACATACGAGATGAAAAAAAACATAAATTAGGACTTGCATCGAAAATAACAGCTCTGAGGGCGTGGTTGTCCCTTTCCGGGCCAAGGCAACAAAGTTTTGCATATTCACACAAAATCTCGCGGCACTCACTCCCATACACTTTACAATAAGTGCTATGGCCGGACAATCCCACTGTCCGAATCATCACCCCTCTCCCCTACTTAAGGACGGGGCTTGTAGATGAGGGCGGGA